>NW_006921826.1:1305783-1308291 GCF_000298275.1 Orycteropus afer afer | reverse complement strand
CTGTCACCAAGGCCAAATTTTCCAACTACTGGTGATTCTTCTTTGTTTCCAACTTTTGCATTCCAGTCACCAGTGATAATTAACACATCTTGATTGCAAGTTTGATCCAGTTCAGACTGCAGAAGTTGATGAAAATCTTCAATTTCCTTATCTTTGGCTTTGGTGGTTGGTGCATAAATTTGAGTAATAGTTGTATTAATGGATCTTCCTTGTAGGTGTATAGATATTATCCTGTCACAGACAGCATTGTACTTCAGGACAGATCTTGAAACATACTTTGTGATGATGAATGCCAAACCATTCTTCTTTAAACTGTTATTCCCGGCATAGTAGATATATGGTTGTCGGATCCTTAATGGCCAAAACCAGTCCATTTCAGCTCCCTAATGCCTAGGATATCAATCTTTATGCATTCTATTTAATTTTTGACAACTTCCAGTTTTCCTAGATTCATACTTTGTATATTCCATGTTCCGATTATTAATGGATGTTTGCTGCTCTTTCTCCTCAATTTGAGTGGTGCCACATCAGGAAATGGAGGTCTCTAAAGCTTTACCTTATCCATATGAGTAAGGCTGATTTAACTCTGATAATGCAGCTCTTTCCCAGTCCCACTTAGCTTTCTAAGCTAGGTGACTCATCTTCCTCCTCTATATTGCACAATGTGTTGGACTGTTCATAAAGTTGCGCAGTAATGTATCAGGCAGTGTTTCTCTGCTATTCATACTGTTTTCCCTGGCCAATTCTTTGAGAAGTAGATGGCCTCTTCTTTCTTCCGAGTCTGTCTCAGTCTGCAAGCCGGGCTGATACCTGTGCAACAGGTGCACCTCACTGGGTTTGAAACACCAGTGGCACAGCCTCAAGACTCACAGCAGCACGTCACCGCAGTCGGACAAACTGACAGACAAGTTTGTCTCCCTTAGCTGTTGGAAACCCCTCCAGCCACCCTTACCTGGATCCTTGTGGCTAACTCCTCTGTTCCAGTCCCCTTTGCCTTTTCTGTCCTCTCCCTAATTCCCATCTCTCTCCTTGTGGTGGGTGGCCTGGGTTCCCTCTCCTCACCTGGGTCCCTGCAGTTGATTCCTTGATCTGTTCCTATTCCCTTAGCCTTTTCTGTCCTCTTCCTGTCTTCCTGCCTTGCTCCTTGTGGGGTGTGGCCTGGGTTCCCTCTCTTCAGCTGGGTCCCTGTGGCTGACTCCTCGATCTGTTCCTGTCCCCATTGCCTTTTCTGTCTTCTCCCTGCTTCCTGCCTTGCTGCCTGTTCTTAGGTCCCTGGAATCTGAATGAGAATGCTATCATTTTAAAATCCAAAATGGTTGCCACTTTTAAACATTAAAAATGGCTGCACCCTTGGTCACTTTAAATATCCAAAATGACCGCCCCTTGTAAACATTCAAAATGGCTGTGCCCTTGGTCACTTTAAATAACCAAAATGGGCGCCCCTTGTAAACATTCAAAATGGCTGTGCCCTCAGTCATTTTAAATATCCAAAATGGCCACCACTTGTAAACATTCAAAATGGCTGTGCCCTCGGTCATTTTAAATATCCAAAATGGCTGCTGCGTGTAAACAATCAAAATGGCTGCACCCTCTGGACAAATAAGAAGGTCAGTGAAAAATACAAGAAAACATGCAATATCTCAGGATAGGTCAATAAGAGATAAAAGCCAGAGAGGGAGAATAATGAAGAAAAATATGGGAAAAATACAAAAGGAAAAACAAGGAATGGGGTTAACCATGAGAAAAAAGAAGAAAAAAATTTTACAGCCAGGAACAAGGAAAAGAAAAAAGCTGAAAACTAGGATCTGGGAGAGGAATACTAATAAAAAGGATAAAAGCTTTAATAATAGTAGTAGTTTTAAAACAGACAAAAGCAAGTAAACTAAAAACCATAAAAAAGTAAGAGAAAAAAAATCGGGGGCGGGCAGAGCAGTGTAACCCGGCTCCGTCCAAGCACACAGAGTGAGATGGAGTTTCTGCAGGCCCAGAAGGTGGGTGGGAGTGGGGGATGGCCAAACCTCTGTTCACCAAGCAGTTGTGGGTTTAAGAGTAACAAGGGAAATGTCACATCTTTTCAGTCATCTGGGTCTGGACTGTCCTTGGGGTTACTTGGATAATTAAGAATTAAGGGATGGAAAAAAATATACCAAGCCAATAGAAACCAAAAAGAGCAGGGGTTGCAATATTAGTTTCTGATAAAATAGACATTAAGGGGCAAAACATCATAAAAGACAAAGAAGGACATATGCTGGCGAGGTTGCGGAGATTGGAACTCTCGTACACTGCTGTTGGGATTGTAAAACAGTACGACTATTGTGGCAAACGGTATGGTGTTACCTTAAAAAACTGAAAATAGAAGTACCATTTGACCCAGGAATTCCATTGCTGTTATATTGTTGTTAAGTGCCATCGAGTCGTTTCCGACTCATAGCGACCCCATGCACAGCAGAACGAAACACTGCCCGATCCCGCACCAGCCCCACAATCCCTGCTATACTTGAGCCCATC
>NW_006921826.1:1294801-1302273 GCF_000298275.1 Orycteropus afer afer | reverse complement strand
TAAAAAACAATGAGGGATACGTGAATCATCTCACAACGTGGATGAGCCTGGAGGACATTATGTTGAGTGAAATAAGTTAATTGCAGAAAGACAAGTACTGTATGAGCCCATTACTGTAAAAAGACAAAGAAGGGTTTGCTTGGGAAAGGGAACTCACTTTGTAGGTTACCAGGATGGGGAGGTAAGGGGAAAGATTAATTTCGGGCTAGTTGGAGCCCACACATTGACGTGGGTCGGGGGAAGGATATACGGGAAGGATCTGTGACCACCCATTAGGAAATGAGAGGACACTGAATTGTGCATATAAGAGACGAAAGATGCTAATACCAACCAATGTGTCCATAATACTGTATTGCCATTAACACCAGACACCAGGCTACAGATAAACACTTAAACACCTGAGAGGATTAAATGGAGGTCATTGAACAGGAGTATACTCTAGACCAAGGATAGATTCAGCTGAGGCTAATGTTGCACAGACACCATTGATACAAAATACCTGCATTCCTTACAGAAACAATAGAAGACAGACACAGAGTAATTCCTCACAGACAACCAGACACTATGGGAGAGAGATCCAATAGATGTACTGTCTCAGGACCATAGTACTGGGGACATCAAACTCAACTGGCACAACAAAATACATAAAAACTTTGTTCTGCATCCTAAATTGGTGAGTAGCAACTGGGGTCTTAACAGCTTTCAGGCGGCCATCTAAGATGCAGCTAATGGTCTCATAGCATGAGAAGTGAAGAAGAATGCAAATAAATAAATAAATAAATAAATAAATATGGGGCATTTGGAGCAATCAGCCCTAGGACATGATGGCTCTCGAGACCAGAAGAACTAGATGGTGCCTGGCTACCAATGCCAACCACTCAGGAAAGGATCAAATCTGGAGATCCTGGATAGAGTGGGAGGGAAAACGTGGAACAAAATCCAAAAACTCAATAGTGACTAGAATTACTGGTCAGATGAAATCTGGTGAGTTCCCCAATACTATGGCCCTGAAATACATTCTGTGCCTGGAATAAAACGCCTCCCCCCCCAGGGGCTGGCTCTCAGCCCAATAGTTAACAAGATGTACACACAGACCACTCAACCCAGGATGATGCACCCACATACTCTATGGTAATACATCCCTTAGAGCAATAGACCATGGTGCACCAGAGAACCAACATTCAAATTGAGGAAATGCAGGACATATAGGAGTGCATAAATAAGAGGGGCACAGGGAGAGGGTTACTGGGCAGAGAGGGGAGGAGACTGGGTTAGGGTTGGACATGGTAAATGGGGAGTGAAACTAAATGTACATGTAACATTGAATGTAGAACAAGCTTTTAAAATTAAAAACATAATAATCATCATCTGTGCAGCTCTACACTTAATCAGTGTGATTTTTCCATCATTGGTGATAGCCATTTCCCCCTTCCCTCCCAACCCTGGTCACCACTAATAAACTTTGGTCGCTCTAAGAAAAAAAAAAAAGAAAATGAAGATGACTTGAAGCACTCATGGATGAAGATCAAATATTGGAATCTTCAATATGGATTATACCTCAACATAAGGAAAACAAAAATCCTCACAACTGGATCATTAAATAAGATCATGGTAAATGGAAAAAAGATTGTCAGGGATTTCATTTTACTTGGATCTGCAATCAGTACTCACAGAAGCAGTGGTCAAGAAATAAGATGATATATTGCATTGGGCAAATCTGTTACAAAAAACCTCTTTAAAGTATAAAAGAGAAAAAGTGTCACTTTGAAGACTGAAGTGCACCTGTCCCAAGCTATGGTATTTTCAGTAGCCACGTATGCATGTGAAAGCTGGAAAAGAATTGATGCATTTGAATTGTGTTGGTGAAGAATACCGAAAATACTATGGACCGCCAGTAGAACAAACAAATTGGAAGAAGTACAGTTAGAATCACCAGCCACTCCTCGGAAGGAAGGTTGGGCAATCCTACTTCCGTAGTGATACTGCCTCGGAAACCCAAGGAGGGGTCGCTATGAGTTGGGGCCGACTCGACGGCACATAACAACAACAACAGCAACACAGTTAGAATGCTTCTTAGTCTCAAGAATGGCTAGACTTCACTCATGTGCTTTACTCATGTTATCAGAAGGGACCAGTCTCTGGTGGAGGATATTATGTGTGGTAAAGTGGAGGGTCATTGCAGAGGGGATGGCCCTCAATGAGAGATGAATTGATACATTGGGTGTGATGATGGGCTCAAGCACAGCAAGGGTTGTAGGAATAGTGCATTATTTTGTTCTGTGGTACATAGGGTCGTTGTGAGTTAGAGCAGCTTGGACTGCACCTAACAACAACTCCTTCGGCTAATATTTAGTTGGTACCTTCAATAGCTTGGTAGTAATGCCAAGTATTTTGCTCATTAGGTTAATAGCCAACTCTCATTGTTCTCCAGAGGTGTATTTTATGAAACATATTACTTGTTTTTGCTAGAGTGAGTAGAGGGACAAACATGGAGTGGTTGCCAAGTGATTGATTATTTGCTAAAATAACCACATTGGTATTCAAGTATTTTACCATCTGTGTTGTTATTGTGTGCTTTTGAGTCAATTCCAGTTTAGAGATCCTAAAGGATAGATTAGAGCTACCACGTAGGGTTTCTAAGTCTGTAAATCTTTATGGAGGCAGACTGTTAACATCTTTCTGCTGCTGATCAGAACTGTCATTTAGTAGGTGAGCACTTAACCATTGCGCCACAGGGCTCCTTTCTGTCATGTATGTTGTTGTTATGTGCTGTCGAGTCGGACTCAACTCATAGCTACCCCTCATTGGGTTTCCGAGGCGGTATCACTACGGAAGTAGATTACCCCATCTTCCTTCCGAGGAGTGGCTGGTGGGTTTGAACTGCCAGCCTTCTGGTTAGCCATCAAGTGCCTTAGCCACTATGCTACCAGAGCTCCCTCTGTCATGTATAGAGTGAGGGAATTAGATGAAAGGATCACTAAGGTCCTTTCTTCATCTAAAATTGAGTGATTTGTCTATCAGCAACAAATGATCATTTCTGGAAACTTTTAGTCTATTGAGGAGAAGTATTAGTAATAAAGATGATGGTGATGTTACCATTTATTGAGCACCTATGCAGTCTGTACTTTATATATCACTAATTCTGCTAACATCTTTGCAGGATAATACCTCTGTTTTATAGGTATGTCAGCTAGCATCATAATTTGCCAGTGGACATGCTTATCTGTTAAGCTATGGAGCTGAGAGCTAAATCCACTGCTTTCATGTTTCAAGGCAGTGATATTTCCACAGTACTGCTTAACTAAAGTATCTCTGGCTACTTTAGGTCCTTAAAATGAGAGAGTTTCTAGTAGGAGCAGTTCAGAGGTTATGGGCTTTCCATGCCTCTATGCTAGTTTACACATCGGTATCATTGATAACCTTGTCATTCTCAACTTCTACATGAAAATAGGTTTCAGGGTTTTTATATACTTCCATGTAAGGAAACTGAAGCTTAGTGCAGAGGAATTGCTAGCATGTGAAGATTTCAGCATTGCTCTTACAATTATGTCAAAGAAGTCATAGGAGAAACACTGATTCTTAGAGATGGAATCATCTGGGTATTTAGCGTGAATTACATGACCCCTACATTTTTCACAAACTAGACTGTAAGGACACTTGTTTATGTTGCTGCCTCTACAGTTGTGATATGCAAAGTCATTGCCTTTCTGTTTTGTGCCCCCCACCCCCCCGATCTTTCTTTAAATTTAACAGGATTGATTATATTTTGAGTAAGTTAAATGAGGTCCAAGGCCACAGTAGGAGGAAAAACCTCTAAGCTGTGGAATTTAGAAAGGATATAGAGTCATTCTTTCAGGATGGAAATAATACATAATCAAGCAGATGCTAATCAAAAAATGAAATGCAGGGGAAGAGAAAAGAGACAAGGGTGCCTGTTTGAAAGTTTTATAGAGGAGAGTACATTGCCCCTTTATTACAATAATGCTTCTGCACTATAATAAGGTCTTTCATTGCAAGTTCAGCTTTTTTCATTCATTTGTTTTGTGCTCTGCTTCCTCTGTTACTAATTGTTAGCACAATAGTTCTCCAACTATGAAGTCTCTGTGTCCTTGTGGACCAATTTGTCATTGTTTTTCTCCCCCATCCCCCAACCCATACACTCAGAATCTATTTCTATATTTGCATTTTTAGACATTTTTTTATTTTTTAAAATGGCAATGCTTTTGAAACATGCCAGAATAGTTCTTGATAGTTGAATCATTCAACGAGTAACAGTTCCTGCTTTCAAAAGCACTCTGATAGTTTCCATCTCTATAGGGTATTCTTATAAAGTAATTAAAAATAAATATATAATACATTCTTTATAGGATGAGTTCATATGTATTATTTCTTTTGAGCTTCACCATAGTCCTGTGGAAATAGGACATTTTGTGAAAATATTTTTGTTGAACTGTATTGTTTACAAGTTTACTGTTTACCTCATAAATTATTTGGAATTTCTGTGACTTTAGAAGTTAAAACTCTATTCTTTTCATGCTAATAGCTCTTTGTGCTTATAGACATGTTACTTTATTATGACTAAGGAAAGTAAAAATGTCACTTTGAAGACTAAGGTGAACATGACCCAAGCAATGGTATTTTCAGGTGCTTCATATGCATGCATAAGCTGGGCAATGAGTAAGAAAGACCAAAGAAGAATTGATGCATTTGAATTGTGGTATTGGCAAAGATACTGAAAATACCATGGAGTTCCAGAAGAAGAGGACTTCTGGTGGCATAGTGCCTAAGGCATCTGACTGCTAACCAGAAGGTTGGAAGTTCAAACCACTCCTCGGACGGAAAATTGGGCAATCTACGTCTGTAGTGATACCACCTCAGAAATCCAAGGAGGGGTTGCTATGAGTTGGATATGACTCTATAGCAATGAGTTTGGTTTGGTTTGGTTTGGTCAGAAGAAGGAATAAATCTGTTTTGGAAGAAATACAGCTGGAATGCTCCTTAGAAGCGAGAATGGCCAAACTTTGTGCCATGTCCTTTGGTCATGTTGTCAGGTAGTACTAGCCTCTGGAGAAGGATATCATGCTTGTTAAAGTAGAGGGTCAGGGAAAAAGAGGAAGACCCTCAATGAGTTGGATTGAAACAATGGCTACAACGATGGGCTCAAGCATAACAAAAATTGTGAGAATGGGGCAGAACTGGGTAGTGTTTCATTCTGTTTTACATAGGGTTGTTATGAGTCGGAGCCTGTTTTACATAGGGTCGTTAGGAGTCAGAGTGGACTCCACAGCACCTAACAACAAGAATAATAGCAACAACAGCAGAGGAATTAGCAAAGTTGGCATAGGTTGACGAACCTGAACAACTCTAGTTACATGCTAATTTGTGTAACTAGGTTACATGAATTAAAAACATGTTAGGTTTTTAACATTTTGTCCAATAAATATTTCAAATGTGCTCTTGGCCATGTACCAGTTATCTGATATTGACAGGCATTTTTCAGATGTAAGTTTTATAAGGAAATCCTGAAACAGTGGATAGCTGATGAACTTTCCATATTTCATAGTCATATGATCAAAGTTTATTGGCACTTTTAAATGTAAGATTCACCAGGTAAATGGCAGTTGTTTTATAGCACTTTGGTACTGTGAATATGAAGTAAGTTCGGTTAGTTTTCTTTGCAGGAAATCATATTTAAATTTTCTATATGTCACCTGTTTGTATCATTGATTTATTTGTATAGAACTAGAAATGAAGTATATAAATCTTATTATAAAGAAAGAAACTGTAGGACCTTTGGTTGTATAGTGGGTAAGTCATTTGGCTGCTAACTAGAAGGTCAGTGGTTCAAGTCTGTCAGGTGCTCCACAGGGGGAAGATGAGGTAATCTACTTCTGTAAAGATTTATAGCCTTGGAAACCCAGTGGGTTGATGTGAGTTGGAGTCAACTCCATGGCAGTGGGTTTGGTTTTTTGGTTTGGTCCCTCTTTTAAGACACTAACATTCCTGAAAACCAGTATATGATATACTTCAGAAGAGCCCCGAATTTAGGGCTGGGAAACTTGGATTTGAGACTTCGTTGTACCACCTTCATGGCTTTGTGATTTTGAACAAATGACTTAAAAAAATAAAACAGATTTTGTTTTCTTATTTGTTTAACGAAAATGATAGCAGTAGTTTAGAACTTTATTGGGAGAATTGAGATGTAACATATATGAAGTCTTATGTTGCAGTAAAACAACTGAAATAATTACTTAGTAAATTCTTTAAAAGAATAAATTTTGGAGAGAATGTAATGAAAATCAGTAAGTTTCTCTACTGACCTAAATTGACAAAATATTTAAGTTGAGGTTTTTTTTTTAATTCTGTACTTCTAGAGATTAGTGAGCTGATTATTCTCAATTAAGCTCTGTATTTAGCTTGCTGTGCATTAGTTAAAGCAGATTTTTAAAAAGGTTTTTTTTTTTGTTGTTGTTTATTTATTTTCTTGCTGTGGTAAAGACCCAGAGACCTCTTCATGGCTATGTTGGATGGCTGTTAAAGTCAGGCTAACTTATTTGGAGACAGAATTCCTGAATGTAAAGAAAAATACCAGTACCTTCTCTCTAAAATTTCAAGGAATTAGAGTATTTTCTAGAGCGGTCATCTTCCAATATTGACTCTTTTCTTATCTTTATGTCTTTTTTTTAATTAAATGATTAAGATTGGCTATTTATAATTCTCCAAAATCCATTGTTTATTTGGACAGTTCTATGCTTTACTCTGGTAGCATGTACCTAAGGCACTTGACTGCTAACTAGAAGGCTGGCAGTTCTAATGCACCAGCCACTCCTCAGAAGGAAGGTTGAGCAATCTACTTCTGTAGTGATACCGCCTCAGAAACCCAAGGAGGGGTCACTATGAGTCGGGTCCAACTCGAAGGCACGTAACTAACAACAGCAACAACATGCTTTACTCTGGATAGGTAGGCCTACTTTTTACTTTCAATTTTTCTTCAAGGGAAAAATGCTTTAACTAGTCCGTATATCTAGCTCCTTCTACTACTTTACCTATGGGTGGATAAGAGAATATCTCCTAAGTATTAGAGTTATTATTGCTCTGGTATCAAGAATATGATTAAGCATAACATCAAATGGATGTTATTAGGATTTATTTATACATAAATATATATATGGAAATGCTTCAATCATGTAGTTTTCTTTTACAGTATTTATTACTGAAGTTCACAGAAGTGATCTAAACTAGACAAATAACAGATTTTGAGAAAATAAGTATGTCATATTTTTGAGGGGTAAGAGATCACAAAGCAGATTTTGATTCTATCAGAATTTGAACTTTAAAGTATTCAGATTATTTTAAGAGAAAAATAATTAGTTATGAAAAGCTATATTGAATCTGAAATACTTCCTGAAGCTTTTTTGTTGGTGTTCAGTTTGTATGTGTGTAGTGCCTAAGGCACTTGACTGCTAACCAGA
>NW_006921826.1:1293457-1294586 GCF_000298275.1 Orycteropus afer afer | reverse complement strand
TTGAACCGCCAGCCTTCTGGTTAGCAGTCAGGTGCCTTAGGCACTGTGCTACCAGAGCTCCTTCCATAGTGTGATAGCACCTCAGAAACCCAGGGAGGGCTTGCTATGAGACGGGTCCAACTCGATGGCAAGTAACAACAGACTCTAATGACTATAAAATAAATATGAGGAATATTCAGATTCTTAGGAGAATACAGTACAGTTAAGGAGGTGCACATTAGACAGTCAAATCATAGCATATGATCAAGGATCAAGTACCAGTATATAGAACATAGATACTAAGTACAACAGATCATTGGAGGTAGAAAAATATAGATTGGAATAATTAGAGAAGATTTTGAATGACTGGAATCTAATTATAAGTGAAGAAGAATGTTTTAGATGAGGGAAACAGCATGAGTTAAATCCTGAAATTGAGAATAATCTGGCAATGTTTAGGGGATAAAATCGCATCTACCAACAGAAAGTACTCATAGTTTCAGTGATGATGAATAAAGTTAGAAAAAGATTGGGGCCTTTGTATAAATACCTTTGAAAGTCAGACAAAGGAATTTGATCTTTGTCTTGCTGAGAGTACAAAATGAGCAACCGTTCAGAGTTAGAATAATCTAGCAATGGGATGTAGGAAAACATGTAGGAGACTGGGAGTTATCTCAGGATCCAGATTTTGGTAATAAGTTCTTGGAGTCAGGTGTCAGCAGTGAGAAGAAGCAATGGTTGTAAGAGACATTACAAAGAAAACCCATTAACATGAATACTGTTGGGTTAGCCATGAAGAGAGAGATGAGTCAATGCTGACTGAGAATGTGATTCTTTTATTATTATTATTATTATTATTATTTTATTGTGATCTGGGTGAAAATTTACAGAGCAAATCCACTTTACATACAACAGTTCACATACACTTTGTCTCATGACATTGACTACAATTTACCCCAATGCAACAGCTCCCCTACCACTTCCTCCCAATAGTTACCTCTTTCCTGTGTCCATCCCTCCATGTACTCCTGCCCCCTGAGCTGTCTCCCTGTGCGTAAGCAGCCCTTCTTTCTCCCATGATTGTTCTCTCCAAGGAGTGTATCTACCTCAGGTAAATGTTCAACTCATATGCCTGTCTTTTGTTTGGCTG
>NW_006921826.1:1284743-1286513 GCF_000298275.1 Orycteropus afer afer | reverse complement strand
TGTTTGCTGATGATATGATCCTATACATACAAAACCCAAGAGACTCAGTCAAAAATCTACTGGAACTAATTGAGAGATTTAGCATCATGGCAGGATACAAGATCAACATCCAAAAATCAATTGGATTCCTCTACATCAGCAAAGAGATTGCTGAAAAAGAAATAAGGAAATCAATACCATTTACAATAGCTACCAACAAAATTAAATACTTGGGAATAAATGTCACTAGGGACACAAAAGACCTGTACAAGGAAAACTATAGAAGACTACTTCAAGAAACCATACGAGATCTACATAAATAGAAGAACAGCTCATGCTCATGGATAGGAAGATTGAACACTGTGAAAATGTCAGTCCTACCCAAAGCAATCTATACATTCAATGCAATCCCAATCCAGATTCCATCAACGTTCTTTAAGTATATGGAAAAACTGATCACTAATTTTATATGGAAAGGAAAAAGACCTCGGATAAGCAAAGCACTATTGAAGAAAAAAGTCTCTACTGCTGGATCTCAAAACCTACTATATAGCCACAGTAGTCAAAACTCTCTGGTATTGGTGCAACAACAAACACAGAGACCAGTGGAATCAAACTAAGAACCCAGAAATAGATCCATCAAGCTATGATCAGCTGATTTTTGACAAAGGGCTGAAATCAATTACATAGGAAAGAGATGATCTCTTTAACAAATGGTGCTGGCAAAACTGGGTATCCATTTGCAGAAAAATGAAACAAGATCTGTACCTCACACCATACACAAAAACTAACTCCAGATGGATCAAAGACTTAAATGTGAAACATAAGAGTATAAAGTTCCTCAAAGAAAAACTAGGGACAAATTTAGAGGCCCTAATTTATGGCATAAATAGACTGTGAAGCATAACCCAAAATGCACAAACAGCAGAAGATAAACTTGATGAATGGAAACTTTTAAAAATCAAATTTTTATGTGCTTCAAAAGACTTCTCCAAAAGAGTACAAAGAGAACCTACAGATTGGGAAAAAATATTTGGCAAGGACATATCTGACAAGGGACTTATCTTTAAAATTCATAGAAAACTCCAACACCTCAACAACAAAAAGACAAACAATCCAACTAAAAAATGGGAAGAAGACATGAATAGACACTTCACCAAAGAGGATATTCAGGTTGCCAACAAACACATGAACAAATGTTCACAATCATTAGCCACTCACTCACTCACTCACTCACTGCCGTCGAGTTGATTCAACTCATAGCGACCAATCCTTGAGTTTCCGAGGCAGTATCTCTACTGAAGTAGATTGCCCAATCTTCCTTCTCAGGAGTGACTGGTGTGTTTGAACCACTACACTTCTGCTTAGCAGTCAAATGCCTTCGGAGCCCCCATTAACCATCAGAGAGATGCAAGTCAAAACAACAATGAGATACCATCTGGCCCCAGCACTAATAGCAAAGTTCAACAAGACAGAAAATGCTAGCAGGGATGTGGAGAGACTGGGATTCTCATATACTGCTGGTGGGACTGTCAAATGATGCAACCACTGTGGAAAGCAGTATGGCGATTCCTTAAGAAGTTGGAATTAGAAATACCATTTGATCCAAAAATCCCATTACTAGGTATGCATCCTAAAGAAGTGAGAGCCAGGACAAGAACAGATATATGCACGCCTACGTTCATCATATTGAGCTCTGGTAGCATAGTGCCTAAAGCACTTGACTGCTAACCAGAAGGCTGGCGGTTCAAACCCACCAGCCACTCCTTGGAAGGAAGATGGGGCAATCTA
>NW_006921826.1:1270566-1284404 GCF_000298275.1 Orycteropus afer afer | reverse complement strand
GTCCATAAAAAGACAGGAAAGTAAGAAAAGACCAAAATGGATGCCAGAGGAGACTTTGAAACTTGCTCTTGAATGGAATGTAGCTAAAACGTATGTATGAAATGATGAAGTAAAGGAGGGGGATGGAAGATTTCAAAGGGCACCTCCAGAAGTCAAAGTAAAATATTATAGTGAAATGTGCAAAGACTTGGAGTTAGAAAACCAAAAGGGAAGAACATGCTCAGCACTTTTCAAGCTGAAAGAAATTAAGAAAAAATTCAAGGCTCAAGTTGCAATATTGAAGGATTCTATGGGAAAATACTGAAGGACACAGGAAGCACCCAAAGAAGATAAAGAAATACAGAGACACTGCACCGAAAAGAACTGGTTGACGTTCAACCATTTCAGGAGGTAGCATGTTATCAAGAGCTGAGGATACTGAAGAAAGTCCACACTTCACTGAAAGAATTGGCCAAAAACAAGACTCCAAGAATTGACAGAGTATTTACTGAGATGTTTCAACAGACAGAAGCAACGCTGGAAGTCCTCACATGTTTATGCTAAGAAATGTGGAAGACAGCTACCTGGCCAACTGACTGGAAGAGACATTTGTGCCCATTCCAAAGAAAGGTGATCCAAGAGAATGCAGAAATAATCAAACGGTATCATTAATATCACACACAAATAAAATTTTGTTGAAGATAATTCAGAAATGGTTGCAGGACTATACTGACAGGGAACTGGTGGAAATTGAGAAGAGGATGCGCAACAGGATATCATTGCTGATGCCAGATGGATAGGAGCTCTGGTAGCATAGTGGCTAAGGCACTTGACTGCTAACCAGAAGGCTGGCGGTTCAAACCCACCAGCCACTCCTCGGAAGGAAGATGGGGCAATCTACTTCCGTAGTGATACTGCCTCGGAAACTCCAGAGGGGTTGCTATGAGTCGGGTCCGACTCGACGGCACATAACAACAACAACAACAGCCAGATGGATACTGGCTGAAGGCAGAGAATACCAAAAAGATGCTTGCCCGTGTTTCATTGATTATACAAAGGCATTTGACTGTGTGGATCATAACAAATTATGGATAACATAGCAAAGAAAGTGAATTCTACAACACTCACAATTGTGCTCATGAGGAATCTATACAGAGATCAAGAGGCAGTCTTTAAACAGAACAAAAGGATACTGAATGGCTTAAAATCAGGGAAGGTATGTGTCAGGGTTGTGACCTTTTACCATACTTCATCAATCTATGTGCTGAGCAAATAATCCCAGAAGCTGGGCTATAAGAAGAATGTGGCATCAGGATAGAAACAAGATTCATTAACAACCTGTGATACACAGATGAGACAACCTTGCCTGCAGAAAGCAGAGAACTTGAAGCACTTACCGACAAAGATAAAACTACATCCTTCAGCACAGACTGCACCTCAACATAAAGAAAACAAAACTCTCACAACTGGACGGATAAGCAACATCACAATAAATGAAGATTGAAGTTGTCAAGGGTTCCATTTTCTTGGATCCAAAATCAACACTCATGGAAGCAGCAGTCAAGAAATCAAACAACATATTGCACTGGGCAAATCTGCTGCAAAGTACCTCTTTAAAGTGTTCAAGGGCAAAGATGTCACTTTGAAGATAAGGCCCAAGCTGTGGTATTTTCAATGGCTACATATACATGTGAAAGCTGGACAATGAATAAGATGACCATAGAAGAAATGAGGTCTTTTAATTGTATTGGCTAATAATACTGTAGGAGCTCTCGTAGCGTAGTGCCTAAGGCATTTGACTACTAACCAGAAGGCTGGCAGTTCAAACCCACCAGCCACTCCTTGGGAAGAAGGTTGGGCAAACTACTTCTGTAGTGATACCACCTTGGAAACCCAAGGAGGGGTCGCTGTGAGTCGAGTCCTACTCGACAGTACCTAACAACAACATAACAAGAATACTGAAAATATCATGGACTGCCAGAGGAACAAACAAATCTGTCTTGGAAATACAGCTAGAATGCTCCTTAGAAGCGAGAAATGGCCAGACTTCATCTTCCCTACTTTGGTCACGTCAGAAGGACCCAGCCCTGGAGAAGGAGATCATGCTTGGTAAAGTAGAGGGTCAGCGAAAAAGAGGAAAATGTGATGGATGGCACAGTGGCTGAAACCATAGTTCAAGCATACATAGCAAGGGCTGTGAGGACAGTACTGGACTAGGCAGTATTTTATTCATGAGTTGAACTGACTTGACAGCACCTAAAACACACACACACACACACACACACACACATTGGGAGTTAAAAAGTACAAACTTTAAAGGAAGTATGTATTCAGTACTATAAATAAATTAAGTTTAAATGTTGTAATTTAAAGAACTTCTCAAAGCCTCAATTTTTACATTTCATATTCTAAGTGATTAACAAATACTGTAATTTACAAGGCTAAAATTGATAATAAAAGCTATTATATTAATTACTATTTCTAAGGAGATCAATGTAAATAAATTGTTTTGGAAACAATAAAATATTTGTATTTACTTACAGAAAAAATAGTAATATAACGATCTAAGGTATTGTAAAGGAGCTCTGATGGTGCAGTGATTACCACCAAAAGGTCAGCCATTCGAACCCACAAACTGCTCTATTGGACAAAGATGAGACAGTCTGCTTCTGTAAAGATTTACAGCCTTAGAAACCCAAAGAGGCAGTTCTACTCTGTCTTATAGGGTCGCTATGAGTCGGAATCAACTTGATGGCAGTGGGTTTGGTTTTTGGTTTAAGTCGTTGTTGTTAGTTGCCAATGAGTCAGCTCTGATTCACACTGCCCTTGCGTGTAACAGAATAAAATTTGCCATCCTCACAATCGCTTGGTATGTTTGAATCCATTATTGCAGCCAGTGTGTCAGTCCATCTCACTGAGTGTCTCCCTCTTTTTTGCTGACCCTCCACTTTTAACAAATGATCTAAGTAGTTATGTACAACTTCACTGTTTTGAGTCAGCATTCATGAACTCAGCAACATATATGAAATGCCAATTATGGGCCAACCACTATATAAGATTCTAGGCATATACAGATGAGTAACAAATTCTATGAGCTCACAGTACATAGCATACTCTATTATCAATCATTCTACCCATGTAATTATAAAGTACTATTTCACTAATGCTAAGGAGCTCTGGTGGTACAGTGGTTAAGGTATTTGGTTGCTAACTAAAAGATGAATGGGTCAAGCACACCAACCGCTCTGCAGAAGAAAGATGAGGCAGTCTGCTTCCATAAAGATTTACAGCTTTGGAAACTCAATGGGGTTGCTATGAGTCAGAATCAACTTGATGGCAGTGAGTTAAGCTGTTGTTGAATACTATAAAGGTTTTAATCAGGTCCTTGTGAAGGCTTCAGTTCAACAAAATATGCTATATGTAATTAAGAAGTAATATTAATAAATAAAACTATATTTTATAGTTTTCTATAGGAATTACTCTATAAATGAATCTAATTTTTAAGTAATACCCATTAGATTGAGACTGTAGAAGAGAGAATCCCAAACCAAACCCACTGCTATTGAGTTGATTCCAACTCATAGAGATCCTATAGGACAGAGGACAACTCCTCCATAGAGATTCCAAGGCTGTAAATCTTTACGGAAGCAGAGTGCCTCATCTTTCTTCTGCAGAGCAGCTGATAGGTTCAAACTGCCAAACTTTTTATTAGCAGCTTAATGCTTTAACCACTGTACCACCAGAGCTTCTGAGAGACTGGTACTGCCCCATACAGTTTCCAAGGCCAGAAATCTTTATGAAAGCAGACTGCCTCATCTTTCTCCTGTGGAGTAGCTGGTGGGTTCAAACTGCTGGCCTTTAGGCTAACAGCCCAATGCAACCACAGGACCATGAGAGCTCCTGGAAGAAATGGTTACCAAAAGGTGGCTGGAGATATTTCACGCAGTAGGTGAGGCACTACCAAGAGAAGAAACTACTTTCCCATAAGTCTTAGGTTTGCAGGTTGTACATAAACAAATGTAATTAAAGGGCTGAATCTGAATTTAAAATGGTTGGAGCCCTAAATTACCCTGTTAGAATAAGTGAACAGTAAATGAGAAAATTCTGCAACTCTGAGTTCTTCTATGTTAGCAGTAACATGAAATAAATATATCCTATAGCTTTCTATAAAAGAACAAAAAATGTTCCATGAAGTTCTAAGTTACCCAATCATGTTGGTTCACGATCTGAAATCTCAGATTCACAAAGGAAACAGTGGTTAATAAGCAGATTAGCCAGTATTTATTTAAAAGCATATTTTCTTCTGGTTATGTGAAGACACTCAATTCAAGCTAGGCCAATTTTAATTTTTAAAACAAAAGTGGAAAGCTTGGGTAGAGATTCTAAAAAGCTACTGACCAAATGATTATCTATGATTTGTGGAACCATTTAATACATATGAATTAACTACCAAAATAAAACCAAACTCACTGCTGTCGAGTCAATTTTGACTCATAGCGGCCCCTCTTTGGGTTTCCAAGGCAGTATCACTATAGAAGTAGATTGCCCCACCTTCCTTCCGAGGAGTGACTGGTGGATTTGAACCGCCAGCTGTCTAGTTAGCAGTCAAATGCCTTAGGCACTAGGCCACCAGAGCTCCTGTGAATTAACTAAGCATTTTTGTTTGTTTGTTTGTTTGTTTTTAATACAAAATGTCAGGTAGCTAACTTTTATTACGTGATAACCTGATACGTGATACTTTTCAGAAGAATATGTTAAGTGAGTACTTAAATTAGATGGTTACATTGGTTCAACTCTCCTGAGCAACTTTAACTACAAGTTGAATTTCAAACGTTCTGTTTACTTTATACTAGTCTGAACCACAGATGACAGAGTTGTTGAAGCTGTAATTATTCTGTAAAGCCTGGAAACCAATTAGAGGGTCTGCAACCTGCCAGCTCAAAAAAAAAACACCAAAAAGGATTTTTTGGGAGATCATCTGTTCAGATTTTATTAAAAAGTTACCTCTTTAACCCTTTAACTACTGATTTTATTCTTCTAAAATAAGTTCTGTTAACATTCAACATTAGAAAACAAAGGCATAATAGATTCAATTTATAATTAGAAGAGCTCTGGTGGCACAGTGGCTAAAGTGCTCAGCTGCTAACAGAAAGGTTGAATGTTTGAACCCATGAGCCACTCCTTGGGAGAAAGATGTGGCAGTCTGCTTCCATAAAGATAGAGCTTGGGAAATCCTCTGGAGAAGTTCTTTCTGTTTTGTTGAGTCACTATGATTTGGAATGGACTGAACAGCAATGGGTTTTGGCTTATTTATAGTTAAATCACAAAATGAAATAATGCTATGAGTTATAATGACTCTAAAGTGAGTTTATTTTTAACCCCCCAAATATATAATACATTGGACATTCTTTAAAAGCAACAAAAATAATTTCTTTCTTTTCTTTTACTGTTTTCACTATCCAGAGATAACAACCATCATGTCCAAGTCAAGACTCAATATATCAACATTAAAGAGATTCATTCACTCTAGTGAGAGGGCAGGGTCTTAGGTGTGGCAGGCACCCTGGCAGAAAGAAAGCAGTTCTAGCAGAGGATACTTGTTGATTGATCACTCTGTGCCAGGCACTGGACACACTGCATGTTTCAGAAATGTAACTCATTTAATCCAAAAGACCAACCCCACAAGTAAGTGTTTTTATTATCATTTTATAGATGAGTGAATTGAGATTCAGACAGGCTAACTTACCTCTTAACACACAGCTTGTGAGTAATTGTGTAAGGATTCATCTCAGGTTTATCTGAATCTAAATTTCACACTTTTCTGATGAAAATACACTGTCAGGAGAACTACCTTAAAAAGTAAATAATCATCTGATGAAATAATGAGAATATCCACTCCCTCTTCTTTACCTTCCCTTCTCTCATCCATAACACCTTTTTCTCTTTCAAGGAAATGCAGTGTAATTTTCACTTGTTGTTGTTGATATATGCCGTCAAGTCAGACCCAACTCATAGCAACACCTCCTTCGGTTTCCAAGGCGGTATCACTTAGATAACATTTCAAGAGAGGAGAGAGTCCTAACATGTTTGCTCCTGGTTCTGAACGTAGGGTAGGGATGGATAAAATGAGGATTATTCCCTCGGCATTTACTGTTACTACAGGAAGAAGTATAAGCAGGTGTGTGGTTTGGAAGAGGAATGGGTTTGGCTGAACAGAAAGAAGGTAGTAAGAAGGGCAGAAAGGAAGGCAGCAGAGTCCTTGAGTACTTTCACTGCTGGTTTTCATACCCTGCAATATAGTAAAACTAACAGCAATAATATTTTTAAATGAGTTATGATTAAAAAGTAGTTCCTCATTTTTTTTTTTTTAATTTGTATTGTGATTTGGGTGAAAGTTTACAGAGCAAGTTAATTTTCTATAAGCAGTTCATACACATTTTGTTTCATGACACTGACTACAATTCCCCACAATGTAACACCTCTCATCCTACTTCCTCCCTGTAGTAACCTCTTCCCATAACCTTCCTTCTTATGCATTCCTGTTGCTCAAGCTATCTCCCTGCGCAAACATTGCCCTTTTGTTCTCCCTTGATTGATTGCTCTAAGGAGTGTATCTACCTGATATAAATGTTCACCCTACATTATTGTTGGGATAGAAGCCTTGGAAGAGAGTTCAGTTCCAGACCTGAAGGGTAACTAGGAGCCATAGTCTTGGGGGTCTCACCAGGTCAGAAGAGTAAACCTGGTCTTTTTTTTTTCTTTCTTTTTTTAATATATTTGAGTTTTGTTCCAGATTGTTCTCCCACTCTATCCAGGTTCTCCTGCACTTATCCCTTTCCAAGTGGTTGACAGTAGTAGCCGGGTAGTTCTTCTGGTCTCATGGTCATACAGGCTGAGGTTCGCATGGTCTACTGTTGTTGTTGTTATTTGCCGTCGAGTCGCCCCCAACTCATAGCGACCCCTTCTTGGGTTTCCGAGGCAGTATCACTACGGAAGTAGGATTGCCCAACCTTCCTTCCGAGGAGTGGCTGGTGGGTTTGAACCACCAGCATGGTCTACTAGTCTCTTGAACTAATTGTTTCCATGTGTCTTTGGTTTTCTTCATTCTTCTTTGCTCTGAACAAGGGGAGAACCATTGTTGCATCTAAATGACCACTTGCAAGCTTTTAAGACCCAAGTCACTACTCACCAAAACAGGATGTAGAACAATGTTTTTGTGTAGTATGTTATGCCAGTGGAGTTTGATGCCCCCTATGATGATGGTACCAAGCCCACAGATCCAACTACTTGCTCCCTCAGGGTGGCTGGCTGTGGCCAAGTTATCATCTTTGACCTTTGTTAGCTCTTTTATATATCTGGACATTCTTACAGTACATACAAATACATATGTAGAAATATCATTTGCCAACCTTATATGTATTTCCTAATCTTGCACTGGATTCAGGCCCACATTCCTTATTATTGGTATCTGAACCATTTATCAATTACTTAGAATCAATATATCCTGAGTTTACAATATACAAGGCACTTGACTGCTAACCAGAAGGCTGGTGGTTCAAACCCACCAGCCACACCTCAGAAGGAAGATTGGGTAATCTACTTCTACAGTGATACTGCCTCGGAAACCCAAGGAGGGGTCTCTAGGAGTCAGAGATGACTTAACAGCACATAGCAACAACAACACATCCTTACAAGTGCTATGAAAAACAATTAGGCAGGGTAATAAGGGTGACATTGGGAGTGCTGTTTTAGAAAAAAAAAATTGGGAAGGATACCACTTCATACAATGAGGGACGGCAATACAGGTATCTGTGGGAAGAGTGATCTGAGCTGAAGGAACAGTAAGGGCAAAGACACAATTGGAAGGAGTCCACAGATGTGTTTGAAAAACAGCAAGGAACTGAGTGTGACTAGAGTAAAGAAAGTTAAATTAGAGGAATGGTAGGAGAGAAGGTCAGAAAGATCCACAATGACCTAGTAAGGACTTTGGGTTTGATTCTGGTGAAGCGCTCTCACAGTTTCACATCAACTGATGATTCATAAACCTTTACCTCACTCTCATTAAGCTCCATCCCCCTGCTGTACAACTGGTATCTCTCTTTCAAGGCCCTAGTATTACCTCAATCTTAACAGATCCAAAAAGGTCTTGTCTTTTCTTAGTCTTCCAAACTAAAAATTACTTGACAAGTACACTTTTTCTCTTCATTTTATTTCTGCATAATTTTCATTATCACCCAAGAATCATATTCTCGGAGTGCCAGTAAGATGGCGGAATAGGCAGAAAGACTGCACAGACTCTCTTCTGCAAAGAAAAGGGGACCAATTCACACAAATACAGAAGATAATCCTGGACCCCTGAGCCTTGAAGGGAAGGATATAAAAGTGGAGTAAACTCCAACTAGCAGAAAAATTTGCATGAAAACTCCAAAAAAGGAGACAGACGGAGCTGCGGTCTGGCAGCGATCCTGACAGTACAGACAGCTTGGATATTGCTGAATGGTGGTAGGACCTAAGAATTAACCTAAAAATCAGTCCTGCTAGCTATGGACTAGGAGCTCTGGTAGTATAGTGCCTAAGGCACTTGACAGCTAACCAGAGGCTGGCGGTTCAAACCCACCAGCCACTCCTCAGAAGGAAGACTGGGCAATCTACTTCCGTAGTTATACTGCCTTGGCAACCCAAGGAGTGGTCACTATGAGTCTGATCTAACTCCATGGCACATAACAACAACAACAACAACAAGCTACAGACTGCATGGAAGACTGCTCTGGTGACTGGTGAATGAAAGGGGAAGCAGCGGAGAGAAAGGTGGGCTGAGCTGTGGATTTTTACCAAGCCAGTGGGTGCAGCCATTTTGAATGTTTACAAGTGGTTTGATGATTTTGGTTATTTAAAGCGACAGCATTCTCCCAGATTCCAGGGACTTAAGAACAAGCTTCACTTGCCAGGAATGGCAAGGACATTCCGGACCTGGACAACTGGAATGATAGGACGTTCCCCTTGTTACTCTTATACCCCACACCCTCTCAGTGAATGGAGATGTGGCCATCCCTTACACCCACCCACCTTCTCGGCCAGCAGGAATACCATCTCAGTCTGTGTTCTCGGATGGAGCTTGGGTGACCTGCCCTGATTTTTTTTTTTTTTTTTTCTGTTTTACAGTTCGTTTCTTTATGTCTGTTTTAAAACTGCTATTATTATTATTGGGAGCTCTGGTAGCATAGTGGCTAAGACACTTGCCTGCTAACCAGACGGCTGGCGGTTCAAACCCACCAGCCACTCCTCGGAAGGAAGGTTGGGCAGTCCTACTTCCGTAGTGATAACTGCCTCGGAAACCCAAGGAGGGGTCGCTATGAGTCGGGGCCAACTCGACGGCACATAACAACAACAACAACATTATTATTATTACTTTTGTCCTTTTTACTATTATTATTTATTCTTCCCTTCCCAGGTTCTAGTTTTCAGTGTTTTTTCTTTTTCCTGCTCCTGGTTGTGATACTATTTCTTTCTCATGGTTAACCCCATTCCTTCCTTTTCTTTTTTCATTTTTCTCATTTCTTTTCTTCATTATTCTCCTTCTTTACCTTTTATCTCTTAATGTCCTATCCCCAGATATTGCTTTTTTTTTTTTCCTGTCTCCCTTTTTCTCTTTTTTTGTTACTGTTCCTGTGTGATTACACTGTGTGTGTTTTGTCCATTTCCTTTTACTTGTTTGATGGTTATTCAATTGTTATTTTTGTCTAACTGAGTGGGAGACAGCAACAGTCCCCATATAACACAACTACACCTACACCTCCTGTAGCTTCACTTACTGAGTAAGAGCCACCACTTCCTTCTCCACCAATAGGCCCACAATAAACCACCACCAAGAAGAGCCTGACTCACCCTTGGCTGCTCTTCACAAACAGTTAACAGAGATCTAAATAGAAGAATGCCACAATGTCTTAGAGACAACAGACCATAAGAGTCCACACAAAGAAGCAAGATAAAGTGGTAAAACAAGGCAGCAGGATACAGACCCAGAACACATCCCTGAGGAAGAAGCAGCATTGGAAGTCTCTGATAACGAATTCAAAAGAACTATATTTAGGTATCTTCAAAGGATTGAGAGACAGATCAAGGAAAACACAGACAACACCCTAGAAGAATTTTGGAAGAAAATATTAGAACATCACAAAATAAATGAAAAATTAGAACTGATACTAAATCTACAGATAGAAATCCAGAACATTAATACTAAAATTGTCAGAATTAGACAACACACTGAAAGGTCAAAGGAGTAGTATTGATGCAATGGAAGACAGAATTAATGAGATTGAAGACAAATACCTGAATCTTCCTTGGAAAGGGATCAATCAGAAGAAAGATAAAAACGAAATGAAGAAAGACCAAGGTTCATGTGGGATACCATCAAAAGGAATAACCTACATGTCATTAGAATTCCAAAACAGGAAGAGAAAAATAAAATGACTGAGAAAATTGTCCAAGATTAGTTAGAAGAGAACTTCCCTGATATGATGAAAGACGAGAATATATCCATTCAAAAAGTCCAATGAACCCGAAACAGTATAGTCCCCCTCAAAAAATCACCAAGACATATCATCATCAAGGTCATCAGAACCAAAGACAAAGACAGAATCCTGAAAGCAGCACGAAAAAAACAAAAAGTTCCTTACAAAAGATAACCAGTAAGAATAAGCTCTGATATCTCAGCAGAAACCACACAGGCGAGAAGACAATGCGGTGGTATATATAAAACAATGAAAGAGAAAAATTTTCAACCAAGAATTATATACCTGGCAAAATTGTCCCTCAAATATGATGGTGAAATTAGAACATTTCCAGATAAGCAGAAATTAAGGGAATTTGTTAAAACCAGACCAACCTTACAAGCAATACTAAAGGGAGTCCTTTGAACAGAGAACTAAAAACAGCAAATAATAACCAACCATTAATACACAAGATGACATAACCTAGAAACCTCAGCTATGGTTAAAACCAAAGTAAAATAAGCTTACAAGATTGTAAACAGGGAACCAGAGACAACAATTGGCAAATGAGGACAACTACAAAACAAACAGAGGGAAAAGACTGTAATTACAGAAGTTCTAAATGGCGAGGAAGTCCAGACAGTTGGAAGATAGAACGGACTGTTCTAAACTCAGTTCTACATCACAGGGTAACCTCAAAGAAAAATGATACACCTTCACATAACAAGAAAAAAGAGGACAAGCACAAATATTCAGCAAATACTAAAACAACAGCAACAAAAGAAATGATAACACAATTCATAAACATAATAAGCTCAGCACAGAAATAATATGGAACAAAGAAGCCAGGGACACCATGAAAAAACACATAACAAAATGCTAGTTGGTAGCACTTATGCACACTTATGCACACACCACCTGTGTCCTTTCCAGTCATCAGCCTCCCATATGTCTGTGCTGTCTTTGGCAAGCAGAGCCTATTCTTAGGTCCCTAGAATCTGAATGAGAATGCTGTCACTTTAAATATCCAAAATAGCCACTGATTTAAAACATTCAAAATGGCTGCACCCAGCTGCCACTTATAAGCATTCAAAATGACTGTTCCTCTGGACAGCTGAAAGTCCATAGCTCAGTTTGCCTCCTTCTTTGCTGTTTCCCTTTTCAGTTGTCAGCTACCCATAGAGTAGTCCATGTAGCCCTTGGTGAGAAGGGCCAATTTTTAGGTTAATTCTCAGGTCCTAACACCACTTGGAAATATACAGGCCGTCTGTGCCATCAGGACAGCTGACAGTTTGCAGCTTCATTTGTCTCCTTATTCTTTGTTTTCTTTCAGGTTCTTCTACTAGTTGGTGTTTAGTCTACTTCTGTATCTGTCCTTTCAAAGCTCAGGGCTCCAGGATTATCTTCTGTATCTGTGTTAATTGGTTTGTCTTTTCTTTGTTGAAGAGGATCTGTGTAGTTGTCTGACTGTGCCACCATCTTACTGGAAGTCTATCTTGCTTTCTTCATGTATGTTGTTTTGGATGTCATCCCACAGCTCCTCTGGTCTTCAGTCATTAGCATGTGGTACAGCATATCTGTTTTTGAGATGATCTCTAAAATTAGTTAGGATATACTCAAGGTCACATTTTGGCTCTTGTAGACTTTCAAAAATTTTCTTCCGTTTCAACTTAAACTTGCATAGGAGCAGTTGATGTTCTGTTCCACAGTGGCCCCTGGCCTTGTTCTGGTTGATGATATTGAGCTTCTTCCTCATCATAGTCTCTTTCCAGAGTAGTAATTGATTTGATTTGTTTGTATTTCATCTGGCATGATTCATATATATAGTCACCATTTATGTTGTTGAAAAAATGTATTTGAAATGAATAAATTGTTTTGTCTTATAAAATTCTGTTGTGTGATCTCTGGTGTCATTTTTATCACTAAAGCCATATTTTCCAAGTATTGATACTGCTTCTTTGTTTCCAGTTTTCACATTCAAATCACCAATAATGACCAATGCATCTTGATTGCATGTTTGATCAATTTCAGACTGCAGAAATTGGTAAAAATCTTCAGTTTCTTTGTCTTTGCCATCTAGAGGTTGATGCATAAATTTGAAGAATAGTAGTATTAACTTGTCTTCTTATAGAAGTATGGATATTATCCTATCACTCACAGCATTGTAGTTCAGTATAGATCTTCAAGTATTGTTTATGATGATGAATGTGACTCAGTTCCTCTTCAGTTTGTCATTTCTGGCATAGTAGATCCTATGCTTATCTGATTCAAAATGAGCAATACCAGTCCTTTCCAGGTCACTGATGCCTAAGATATTAATCTTTATGTGTTCTATTCATTTTTTTTTCTTCTTTTTTGCAATTTTTAGTTTTCCTAGATTCATACTATGTACATTCCATGTTCTGATTATTAACGGATGTTGGCAGCTATTTTTCTCATTTTGAGTTGTGACACATTAGCAAATGAAGGTTCTGAAAGTTTTACTTGTCCAGTCATTAAAGTCACCTCTACACTGAGGAGGCAACTCTTCTCCAGAAATATTTTGAGTGACTCCTGACGTGATGGGCTTATTCCGGCACTGTATCAGACAGTGTTTCACTGCTATTTGTAAGGTTTTCAGTGGCCGGTTTTTTCAGGGGGGCCACCATGTCCTTCTTTCTAGTCTTTTTTAGTCTGGAAACTCTGCTGAAACCCATGCACTTTAGGTGACGCTGTCTGTTTGTCATACTGTGATGACTTGTGTATTGCTATGTTGCTGGAAGCTATGCTACCAGTATTTCAAATACCAGCTGGATATTTTAATTCCTGATAATGCTTCTAAAAGTTGAGGACTCTGGGGTCTTAGAAATACATAATGTACTTTTGCTAGAGTTTGTAGATAAAGGAATTTCTGACAGTGGAAACTGGTAGCTGCTAACAAAAAGTTTGGATGTTTAAGTCCACCCAGAGGTATCTCAGAAAAAAGACTTCCCCTTTCACATATGTGGGGACACCATGAATCAGAAGCGACTTGATGACAACTGGATTTTGGTTTTACAGCTAAAAGCAGAGCCTGAATTTGCATCTGGTATTCTAATTTCTAAAGAATCCTGGTGAACATTGGTAAAGCATTCAGCTGTTAACTGAAAGGTGGTCAGTGGCTTGAGCTCACTGACTCTTCTTTAGTGGAAAAATGTTTCAATCTGCTTCCATAATGATTACAGCCTTGGAAAGCCTGTGTGATAGTTCTACTTCATCTTACAGTTTCTATGGTTTATTCTAATTTGAAAGCTGAATCTTAATTACATTGATGTCACCACAATGCAGATCTTTTTTTCTTTTTTAAAAAATGCATTTTATTGAAATATAATCTATGTACAGTGAAATACA
>NW_006921826.1:1259461-1269671 GCF_000298275.1 Orycteropus afer afer | reverse complement strand
TGGCCATGATTGTGAACATCTTTTTATGTATTAGCTGACCACCTGAATATCCTCCTTGGTGAAGTGTCTATTCATGTCTTCTGCCCATTTTTCAATTGGATTGTTAATTCCTTTGGTGTTGAGGTGTTGGAGTTTTTCATCAATCTTAGAGATAAGTCCCTTGCCAGATATGTAATTATCAGCAAATATGAATTTGTTGCTGTCATTTTTGTCAGTGGTTTTTCATTGTGTCGATTTCTTTGTTCCATATAATTTTCTATGCTAAGCTCATTTTGTTTATGAATCATGTTATGACTTCCTTCATTGCTATTGTTTTAGTATTTGCTGAATATTTATGCTGTTCCTCTTTTTTATTTTGATGTGAAGGCTTATCATTTTTTTTTTTTTTTTTGAGGTTACTCTGTGATTTATAGTTTTCTTCTCAAGTGTAGAACAGTCCATTCTATCTTGTGGTTGTCTTGACTTCCCTACCATCTAGAAATTCTGTAACGACACAGATTTTTTTCCCTCTTTTTGGTTTGTAGTTGTCCTCCTTTGTCGGTTGGTGTCTCTGGTTCCCTGTTTACAATCTTGTAGGCTTATTTAGTTTGGATACTTCCATAACTGGGTTGGTTTCTGGGTTATATCATCATGTGTGTTAATGGTCACTTGTTGGCTGTTGTTGCTTCTCTGTCCAAAAGGGCTCACTTTAGCATCTCTTGTAAGGTTGGTCTGGTTTTAACAAATTCCTTTAATTTCTGCTTATCTGGAAATGTCCTAATTTCAACATCATATTTGAGGGACAGTTTTGCTGGGTACATAATTCTTAGTTGGAAAATTTTCTCTTTCAGGGTTTTATGTATACCATCCCACTGTCTTCTCGCCTGCATGGTTTCTGTCGAGAAGTCTGAGCTTAGTCTTATTGGTTGCCCCTTGTAGGTAAATTTTTGTTTTTCCTGTGCTGTTCTCATGATTCTTTCTTTGTCTTTGATTTTGGTGAGTTTGATGATGATATGTCTTGGTGATTTTGTTTTTGGGTCTATCCTGTTTGGGGTTTGTTGGACTTCCTGAAAGGACATATTCTCATCTTTCATTGTATCAGGGAAGTTCTCCTCCAACAGATTTTGGACAATTTTCTCAGTGGTTTCATTTTTCTCTTCCTATTCTGGAATTCCAACGACATGTAGGTTATTCCTTTTGATAGTATCTCACATGAACCTTAGGTTTTCTTCATTTTGTTTTGATTTTTTTTCTGATTTAACCCTTTCCAAAGAAGTATTGAGGTATTTGTCTTCAGTCTCATTAATTCTGTCTTCCATTCCATCAATTCTACTCCTTTGCCCTTTCAATGTGTTATCTGTTTCTGACAATTTACTATTAATCTCCTGGATTTCTATCTATTGATTTAGAATCATTTCTGATTTTTCATTTATTTTGTCATTTTGTTCTTGTATTTTCTTCCAAAATTCTTCTAGGGCTTTGTCTGTATTTTCCTTGGTCTGTCTCCCAATCCTTTCAAGATACCTAAATATAATTATTTTGAATTCCTTATCAGGGAGTTCCAATGCTGCATCTTCCTCAGAGATGTGTGTTGAGTCTGTATCCTGTTCCCTTGTTTCTTCTGCTTTATCTTGCTTCTTTGTGTGGAGTGTGATGCTCTGTTGTTTCCAAGGCATTGTGACATTTTTGTGTTTATATTTAACTGGTGATTATATGTCGGAGTGACTTGCCCACAATTTTCGTTTTCTTTGTTTTGTTTGTATGTTATCTCTATAGGCAGAGTACTGTGTTGTGCTCCTCTATTCACTAGTTGACAGCACTTATACATTCACCACCTGTCTCCTTTCCTTTGTCAGCCTCTTGTATGCCCTTGCTGAACCCTGGCAAACAGAGCCTCTTCTTAAGTCCCTGAAATCCGAATGAGAATGCTATCACTTTAAAATCCAAAATGGCTGCCACTTGTAAACATTCAAAATGGCTGCACCCTTGGTCACTTTAAATATCCAAATTGGCTGCCACGTGTAAACAATCAAAATGGCTGCACCCTCCAGACAGCAGAAAGTCCACAGCTCAGGTTGTCTCCCTCCTTGCTGTTTCCCTTCCTAGTCATCGGCTACCAGAGCAGTTGTCCCTGCAGCCCTTAGTGACCGGGACTGATCTTTAGGTCAATTCTCATGTCCCAACACCACTTGGAAATATTCAGGCTGTTGGTCTTGTCAGAATGGCTGACAGTCTGCAGTTCTGACCCTCTCTGTACTCACTGTTTTCATTCAGGTTTTTCCACTAGTTGGTGTCTAATCCACTTCTGTGTGGTTCCTCTCAAAGCTCAGGGTTCCAGGATTATCTTCTGTATCTCTGTCAATTGTTTTTTCTTTTCTTTGTTGAAAAGGGTCTGTGTTGCTTGTCTGCCTATTCCTCCATCTTACCAGAAGTCCACAATGCAAACCTTAAGTGAAGTAGATGGACCTATGCTGGCTATTCTTCTTTTACTTTCCTGTTGCTCCTACTCTCTGTACTCTGTGTACTCTGTAGTTCATTCTTGAGTATTATTAGACCTTCCCCTCTTTTAAAATTTGTTCTTCATTCTTTATATTAAAAGCTTGTCAGTCAGTTGATTGTCAAGTATCTCCTACCTTGTGTACCTTATGTGCTATGGCTGTGCTGTAGTATACCTGTGCTGTGAAGAAGTATTGTGTGCATAATTCCTATATTCTAAGTAATTTATTTACCTAGAAGAACAAATTAACAGATATTAAGCAGGTGTCCACCACTAGTCAGTCAGTTTGTTGAACTGTGGAAGCTTGTGTGTTGCTGTGATATTATAAGCTTGTACCACTAGTATTTCAAGTAGCAGTAGGTTCTCCCATGGTGGACATTTTGCAGTGGAGCTCCAGTCTAAGACAGACTTGGAAAAGGACTTGGTGATCTAAGTCTGAAAAAAGTAGCCATTTAAAACCTTACAAATAGTAGCAGAAGATTATCTGATATAGTTCCAAAAGATGAACATGGATGGAGGAAAGCTTTTGGGACCTTTATTTGCTGATGTGGCATGACACAAAATGAGAAGAAACAGCTGCAAACATTCGTTAATAATACTACTATTAATATTATTAATATTATTAATAGTAGTATTCAAATTTATGCACCAGCCACTAATGCCAAAAGTGAAGAAATTGAAGATTTTACCAACTTCTGTCCTCTGAAACTGATCAAACGTGCAGTCAAGATGCATTGATAATTACTGGTGATTTGAATGTGAATTTGGAAACAAAACAAAAGAATGAGTAGCTAGAAAATACAGTCTTGGTAATAGAGACAATACCAGAGATTGAATGACAGAATTTTGCTATACTAACTACCAACTCATTGCAAGTACCTTTTTTCAATAACATATATGATGACTATACATACGAATCTTGCCTGATAGAATACATACACTGGAATCAGATTGTCTACGTCTGTGGAAAGAGATGATGGAGAAGCTTAATACCATTAGTTGGAGCAAGGTCAGCGGCTGACTGCAGAACAGACCATCAACTGCTCTTTGCAAGTTCAACTTGGAGCTGAAGAAAGTTAAAACAAGTCCGTAAGAGCCAAAGTATGATAGTATATCCTACTGAATTTTAGAGACCATCTCAAGAATAAGATTTGACATATTGGACCCTAATTACCAGATGAGTTGTGCTATGATACCAAGGTCATCATACATGAAGAAAGCAAGCCAAACCCAAATCTATTGCCACTGAGTCAATTCTGGTTCATGGCAACCCTGTTGGACAGAGTAGAACTTCCCTATAAGATATCCAAGGCTTTAAATCTTTGTAAAGCATACTGCCTCATCTTTCTCCTGTGGAGTGTCTGGTGAGTTTAAACTGCCAAACTTTTCATTAGCAATCAAATGGTTTAACCACTCTACCACCAGAACTCCCGGAAGAAAGTAAAAGGTCATTAAAAAGATAGGAAAGAAAGAAAGGACCAAAATGGATGTCAGAAGAGACTCTGAAATTGGTTCTTGAATGAAGAGTAGCTAAAGTGAATGGAGAAATAATGAAGTATAAGAGCTGAACAGATGATTTCAAAGGGCAGCTCAAGAAGACAAGCAAAATATTATAATAAAATGTGCAAAGAGTTGGAGTTAGAAAACCAAAGGGAAGAACATGCTCAGCATTTTTCAAGCTGAAGGAACTGAAGAGAAAATTCAGCCCTTGTGTTGTAATATTGAAGGATTTTTTTTTTTTTTTTTTGCGTGTGATTTGGGTGAAGATTTATAGAGCAAATTCACTTTCCATAAAGCAGTTCACATATATTTTGTCTCATGTCATTCAGAATTACTGGTCAGATGGAGTCTGGTGAGACCCCCAGTACTGTGGCCCTGGAATACATTCTGGGCCTGGAATAAAACTCACTCCCAGGGGCTGGCTCTCAGCCCAATAATAAACAAGATGTACATGCAGACCGCTCAACCTAGGGTGACATACCCGCATACTCTTTGAAAATGTATCCCTTAGAGCAATTGACCACAGGACACCAGAGGGGCAACAGTCACACAGAGGAAATGCAGGACACACAGGAGTGCATAAATATGAGGGGCATGGGGGGGAGGGGGAGGGGTTTTATTGGTGGGGGGGGCAGAGACTGGGTTAGGGTTGGGGATGGTAAATGGGGAGTGAAACTAAATGTACATGTAATGTTGAACGTAAAACAAACTCTGCTCTGTAAACTTTCACCTAAAGCACAATAAAATAAATAAATAAATAAACTCAGAACAACAACAAAAAAGTCCTGGCTCAAACAGCTTCACTGGCATATTCTATCAAACAAACAACAAAACAAGAAGATGTAAGATCACTACATGTTTTCCATCTAGGTGAAGGCAAAAGTAAGAAAGCCAGAAGGAACTGATTTAGGGGGAATGATACTAAGTTTGGTTTTGGGTTTCGTACCAGTGTTTCAACCAGGTAGGAATAGCCACTGTACAGTGTCTTAAAATAGAGATCCAACATGGAAAAAACTTGGATTTTGATTTGTGGACTGAGAGATGATGGTTGAAACTGTGGAAGATGGTTAGAAAAGAGAAAGCTAAGTAAAGATCATTGGGTGAATAATCTTACTGGGAGGAGTCAATAAACAGTCCAATGTGAGTAATGACTTGGTCTTCAAAAGATATGGAAATGGTAGCTGATAGTTGCTAATGATGCAGAAAGGACAAAACAAGCACTTAGAAAAGACAGTTGCATTTGTCAACTGGGAATAAATTAATTTTTTTCAATATGGGAGTATCAGTGAACAACCCTACCCTACTATCTTTTGATGTCCAATACTTCTTAGCCTTTAAAAAGCTTGGATGTCCACCTAATAATAATAGCTAACATTTGTTGAAAGCTTATGTGTCATATACTGTGCTAAATATTACATGAATTTATTAAAGGCAGTTTTTATACCCTCAAAAACTTGTATCTAGGTAGGGAGAGGGATACTTTCTTAAAATGACAAAGGATAATATATGATAATCTGTGCTAATAAAAATGAATGATTCAGTAATAAGTAATGAGAATATAGAGGAAAAAGTGGTCACTTTAGGGCTAGATTGCTATGAGAGGTTTCGTGGAAGGGATAGGAGTTAAACAATAGATACAGTTTTCACTGTGGATAATTGGGTATGAATAGAGGTGGAAGGGCTGGAAGGCATTACACATTGTGAGAACAGCTGGAGCAAAGGTATAGATATAAAAAGAGCAAGATGTGTTTGGAGAAAATTAAGCAGTCTGGTTTGGTTGATAGTAGAGCATGTGGTTGGAATAGGTGAGAGAAGTAAAGAGAATACTGAGATCAGTTTTTGGAAAATCTTGAATGGAGATCCATAGAAAGCTGTGAGGCTATGGTAGATTTTGTTTGGAATAGAAATCTATAGTTCTCAACTCCACTCCTTGGTTTAAATATATGTGTATATTTAAAGGACATTTTATTTTATTTCTAGAATGCCAGTTAATGAAAACAGAACGACCAAAGCCAAACACATTTATTATCAGATGTCTCCAGTGGACCACAGTTATAGAGAGAACATTTCATGTAGACACTCCAGAGGAAAGGTAAGAAATTTGTTTTTCCAATCTTATGAAAAAGCAGCAATCACTTTAAAGATGTATTTGTATCTGATTGCACCATTTGTAGATATATTTGTAAAGTGCTATATAGTCTCTTCATTCTTCTATTTTGGGTTTACTAGATGAGTAAGGGTGTTCTGGTTACCTAGTGCAGCTCTGACAAGAATATACCACAAATGGGATGGCTTTAACAAACAGAAGTTTATTCTCTTACAGTTTGGAGGCTTTAAGTCTGAGTTCAAAGTGCCAGGCTCTAGGGGCTGGGTGAAAGCCCCTCAACCTTGGGCTTCAGCTTTGCCTCCTGTTCCCAACCCACTGAACCTGGAAGCTTTTCTTCACTCAGCTGCTGGCTGCTGAGGCTGACAAGCCTAGGGTTGACAAGTAAAAAGACACAAGCCCAATGTTACCAAACTACACGGCAGGCCATTAATTCAAGTCCATTGGAAGTTCCAGGGTCGGCAGAGCATTGCAGGCTGCTGAACAACGACACAGCTACATGTAGGGTTCAAGCGTGCCATGAGCTAGAGACCATTCCCTATGGCTTATGCTTGTATACAGGAAGCAGACCACATCCCTAAGGCAGCTACTCAGCTTGTCACAGTAGATTCTACCATAGAGTTGATTACCAGTCTCATTATGGGGAATTACTACATCTAGCTGCCCAGCCACTCAATAAGGTCCAGCCAAGTTGACAACACAAACTTAACTACTACAACAGGCTTGTGAAATACTAAATTAGAGCCATTAGAAGTGCTGTAAAATATCCATCGTAAAAGAATACAAAAAAAAAAAAAAAAACCCAACCAACCCAAACTCACTGCCTTCGACTCGGATCTTAACTCATAGCAACCCCTCCTTGGGTTTCCTAGGCGGTATTACTACAGAAGTAGATTGCCCAGCCTTCCTTCTGTGGAGTGGCTGGTGGAGAATACAGAACATTTCAAATTTAAAACAGAAGTTAAAAGGTTCTTTTTATAACTCAACGGCTTTTTATTAAAAATAAATTGTGTAAGTGATTGTGTTCATATTTGAAATTCTGAAGCAAAAGATTTTGAGTAGCATGACATCTTAAAGTAATTGCAGATGACTCTCCTGAAGTATTCTGTTGAGAAGGATTCTGACTTTGGGTCTACCCTCAGTGTGAAAAAATCAGTATTGATTATCATTGGCTGTCATCAGTGACTGTAACCAATGTTATGAAAGTGCATTAGTAATCAGAATCATATTCTCATCTCCATGATCCAGCATCAGTTCCTGCCCCATGCTCATTTCTCTCTCATTACTTTTATCTGGTGGCTGTAATACTGAGTTAGGGCCAAGGGCTACAATCACAAAATCATTGTCCTACACGTGTTATCATATTTGACCCTTATTGGCAATCCTGTGAAGTTAAATGTTTTTACCCTAATTTTCCAAATGAAGAAATTAAGTGTTAAGTGACTTGTCAAAGATTAAAATAAAATAAAAAAGCAAAAGAAAATTATAAATGGTAAAGAATTATTTTAATAATACTTGTTTTGATCAGTAAGCAGTAAATGATAATGTGTGATCACTTTAGGAAATACAGAAAAGAAAAAAATAAGAACTAGAAATTACTTATGATTTTAATTCTACTAACCAGTGTTAGGGAGCTCTGGTGGTGTAGTGCTTAAGGCATTTGACTGGTAACCAGAAGGCTTGCAGTTAAAACCCACCAGCCACTCCTCAGAAGAAAGGTTGGGTAATCTACTTCCCTAGTGATACCATCTCGGGAAGCCAAGGAGGGGTTGCTGTGAGTAGGATCCGACTCAACGGCAGTATTTGGTTTTGGTTTTGAACCAGAGTTAAGCACTAATAATATTTTCTTTATGTACTTTTGGTCTTACTCTGTGCAAATTTATTTAGGTCTTTAGTATGCATAAGTTTTGCGTTGTTACTCTTTCCCCCTGATTCTTCCAGGTATTTCCATTTATTGAGCCCTCTGTTTGCTTATTCCTCTACCATAACTATGGTTGGATTAATTCCCAAGTATCCTTCAGATGTGAGCTTAAAAATGCCGCTTCACCTACTAAACCTTTTCTGACTCCTGTAGAGTTCAGTCCACCTTACTGTATGCTTACCTGTCTCTTTGTATCTTTTATATCAAGTATATCATAATTGTAGTCCTTGTTTGCCTGTCTATGCATAGACTAGACTATAAGATTCTTTAGGGCAAGGAGCATGTCTTCCTTGCTCGTTAATTTTATTTTTAACACAGATTTCAGGGCCTGTCACAGTTGTGTACACTGTTTGTTAACTGATTGAATGATTAGAACTTTTCCCATGCCAGTAAATATTTTTTGAAAATGTTATTCTTAGTGGCTCTATAATATCCTGTTGAAATATGATTTATTTTGCCATTTAGGTTTGCAAAGTTGTACTAAGCCAGCTTTTAAGACTAAAATCATGTGCTCTTCCTATGATATTATCATACTACTTTTCTGAAGAATGGTTTTCATTTGCATTTAAGATTAGAAGAAAGCAGTTTTAGGAAAAATGAATAACAGTGTATTCATATTTGTCTTTGGATGTGTTTTTCTAGATTCATCTAGAATCTGGGGCGTGGAGATTTTATATGACTTTAATCCAATGTCATTGGAGAATTAGAGGGACTTAGTAAATATATACGCTTAGTCTATCTATTGTTTATTCCAGGATATATTAAAGTTAGAATCTATTTTTGCTAAATGGTGAGCCAGTTGTCTCATCTCCATTTATTGAATAATCCATTTTTTCTCATCCACTGATTGTGGATGGCACATACACGTCCTTGAATTTACAGACTTTCTTTTTTTCCCCCTTGATCATTCTGTCATTTCAGTGCTAATACCACATTGTTTTAATTAGAGTAGCTTTATAAAACTTTCAGCTTCTAATTGAGCAAGTCTTCCTTTATAATTTTTCTTTTTGAAAATGTTCTTAGCTGTTCTGGTGCATTCTTCTAGGTAAACTTTCAATGAGTTTTTAAGGTCTAAAGAAAATTCCTATTAGTATTTTGAATGAAATACATCAATTTTATAGTTAATACAATAATTAATTATAAATTAATTTGAGAAACATTGATACATGTAAAATATTTTGCATTCTACTGCGGTAACATGCTGCTTTACCTAATTCTTTTGGGAGGGTTTTATTTTGTTTTCCCTCCCTTTGTTTGAAATAGTTGGTAGTAAGCTTATTTGTAGTTACTTCATATTTTTATTACTGTGGTGATCTGGATGTTTTTCCATTATGTTTTCTGATATTTAGTTCATCCTAAATAAAGATACTGGTCTTTATTATGTAACCCAAAATGTTTATTCTTTTGCAGATGAAGCATCTGCAGATAATTACAATTTTGTCTCTTTTTTTCTGATAGTACTGCTTATTACTTCTCTGTGTTTTAAGTAATGTTTATTAATTATTGTGATAGAAGACATTTTTTTTCTCTGATCAGTGAATGTACTTCAAGTAATTAATTTTTATGTGAATATGTTTTATAGTATGTATTTTATTGATTATGTCATAATGGCACATCCAATATATGGATCTAGATTACCTAGATTATTATTCTTTCTTACAACTAATCACTATCATTGTCACCACCATGGCCCACTATACTCTCACCCACATACATCCATAGTATATAAAAAGACACTTGTGTATGTATACACCAAAATTACCCCACTCCCTTCATATTCCAGCACTACTGAACTATTTCTCATTTCTTTTTCTTTTTTTTAATTGTGATTTGGGTGAAGATTTACAGAGCAAATTCACTTTCTATACAGTAGTGCCCATATACTTTGTCTCAAGTCATTGACCACAGTTTACCACAATGCAACAGCTCCCCTCCCACTTCCTCCCTACAGTTACTTCTTCCCAGTGTCCATCCCTCTATATTCTCCTGCCCCCTAATCTGTCTCCCTGTGCATAAGCAGCCCTTCTTTCTCCCATGATTGTTTTCTCCAAGGAGTGTAGCTACTTGAGGTAAATGTTTAACTCATGTGCCTGTATTTTGTTTGGTTGGAAACCACAGGTATGGATTCAATTCTAGACCTGAAGGGCAGCTAGGGGCCATAGTCTTAGTGGTTCCACCAGGCTCTATCAGACTAGCAAACCTGGTCTCC
>NW_006921826.1:1250122-1253666 GCF_000298275.1 Orycteropus afer afer | reverse complement strand
TTTCATTTTTTTTCTCATTTTGTTCTTGTATTTTCTTCCAAAATTCTTCTAAGGTTTTTTCTGTGTTTTCTTTGGTCTGTCTCTCAATCCTTTGAAAACACCTAAATATAATTCTTTTAAATGCCTTATCAGAGAGTTCCAATGCTGCTTGTTCCTCAGGGATATGTTCTGGGTCTGTATCCTGCTCCCTTGTTTCTACCACTTTATCCTGCTTGTTTGTGTGGACTGTGATGGTCCATTGTTTCCAAGGCATCGTGGCGTTGTTGTATTTCGATTTCTGTTAACTGTTTATGAAGAGCAGCCAAGGGTGATTCAGGCTCTTCTTGGTGTATTTTTTATTGTTGGCCTGTTGGTGGAGAAGGAGGTAGTGGCTCTCATTCAGTAAGTGAAGTTGCAGGAAGTGTGGGTGTAGTTGTTTCTTATGGGGACTGTTGTTGTCTCCCGGTCAGTTAGACACAAATTACAATTGAATAACCATGGAAAAACTAAAAGCCCATGCATGAAAAACACCATGTAATCACATAGGAACAGTAACCAAAAAAAGAAAAAAGGGGAAAAAATAAAGAAGAAAAAACAAGAAAACCTGCAATATCTGGGGATAGAGCACTAAAAAAAAAAAAAAAAGTAGAGATGGAGAATAATAAATGAAAAAAAAAAAAAGGGAAATTATGCAAAAAGAAAAACAAGGAACAGGGTTAATCATGAGACAAAAGGGGGGAAAAAGAAAAATAAAAGCCTTAAGTTAAAAAAAAATAAAATTTCAACCAGATGCAGGGAAAAGAAAAATTGCTGAAAACTAGAACCTGGTAGGGGAAGATTAGGAATAATAATGAAAAGGACAAAAGTATTAATAATATTAGTTGTTTTAACACAGACAAATATAAGCAAACTAATCACCCAAAAAAAGACAGTGAAAAAGAAAAAAATTAAAATTAAAAAAGAGAAAAAATATCGATGGATGGCAGGGCAGAGCACCCAGGCTCCGTGTGAGCACACAGACTGTGATGGAATTCCTGTGGGCCCAGAAGGTAGGTTGGAGTGGGGGATGGCCGCCCCTCTGTTCACCAAGTGGGTGTGGGGTATAAGAGTAATGGAGTGTTGTACCTTTTCAGTCTTTCAGGTCCCGAGTGTCCTTGGGGTTGCTGTAAAGCACAATGTGTTCTTAAGCCCCAGGAATCTGCAAGAGCGCTGTCTCTTTAAATATCCAAAATAGTCAAGCCGCTTTTTAAACCTTCAAAATGGCGGCGCCCTCCAGACTGACAAAAGTCTACACCTCAGCCCACCTTTCTCTTCACCTTCTCCGTTTGTTCCCCAGCCACCGTGCACAGTCCTCAGTGCAGTCCCTGGCTAGCAGGGTGAGTTTTAGGTTAATTCTTAGGTTCTACCACCACTTGGGAATCTCCAACCTTTCTCTGCCATCAGGATCACTGCCAGACCGCAGCTCTGTGTGTCTCCTTTTTTGGTATTTTCATGCAAATTCTTCTGCTAATTGGGGTTTAGTCCACTTGTATATCCTTCCTATCAAGGCTCAGGCGTCCAGGATTCTCTTCTGTGTCTCTGTTAATTGGTTTCCCTTTTCTTTGTTGAAGAGGGTCTGTGCAGTCTTTCTGCTTAGTCCGCCATCCTGCCGAATCTGTTACATACATCTTAAGTGGAGTCACAAAGAGAGGAGCTTGAGAACAGGACAAAGTATTTGAAGGAGTAATGACTGAAAGTGTTCCAAAATGGCTAAAAATATTAAGTCACAGATTCACAAATCCCGAGAAGGTAAAATTCAAAGAACATCTCACCTAGTTTCATCGGACTGTTGAAAATAGCTTCAACATGGCTCAGGACCATCATCTCAGGGGATATCAAAGTCAATTAGCACAACACAGTCCAAGTCCACAAAGACATTGTTCTACGTCCTACTTTGGTGAGTAGTGACTGGGGTCTTAAAAGCTGTGGGTGGCCATCTAGGGTGCAACTACTAGTCCCTCTCCCTCTGGAGCAAAGAAGAGGGAAGAAAATCAAAGATACATGGAAACAATTAGTCCAAAGCACTAAGGGCCACAAGAACCTCAGCCTCCATGACCAGGAGACCATAAGAATTAGATGGTGCCCAGCTACCACTGCTTACAGCTCTGACAGGGATCCAATAGGACGTTTAGATAGAATGGAGAAAAATGTGGAACAAAACTCAAAATAATGAAAAAAAGACCAGGCTCACTGGTCAGACAGAAACCAGTGGGACTGCAGGGACTACAGCCCTTAGTCATCAATCAAGCCTAGAAATGAACCCTGTGGCTCAACCTTCAGCCAAACAATAGACAGGTGTATAAGGTGAATGGTAACGCCAGAGAAGTACACACTCCTCAGAACAATCAACCATTTGAAATGAAAATGGTGGCATTTGCTCAGAAACAAATCAGAAGGCAGGAAGGGAAAGGAAAAAGAGGACAAATGGAAATGGGAAACACAGGGAGGAAGTGGGATGAGTGCTGTTACATTGTGGGGATTGCAGTCAATGGCATGAACAAAATGTGTATGAATTGTTCAATGAAAACTGATTTGCTCTGTGAACTTTCACCCAAATCGCAATATAAAGTTCAAAAAAAGAAAATAGCCTCAACAATGGGAAAATCCTCAAAGCAGAGTGAAAAAAAGAAACTTTGCTTTCAAATGAGTGACAGTTAAAACTATCAACAGAAACAATTGAAACCAGAAAATAATGGACTGATATTCTCAGTGTGCTGAAAGAAAGTAATTGATAATAAGGAAAAAAACTCTCCCAGAATAAAAATAAAAATATTTTGGTCAAAACTTGACAGAATTTGTCAGCATCAGAGCTACATTAAAGGAAATACTAACAGAGTCTTCTTTAAATAGAATAAAAATAATCCCAGGTGGAAGGAGAGATGCAGGAAGGAATGAAAAACAATTAAAATGGTAAGTAAGTATATAAATCCAAATGAATATTAATGTCATGAAATAATAAAGCATGGTTTAAATATATGAAGAGTGAAAAATGTCTACAAAATATATGTTGAAGTGGAGGGAAAAATGGAATTAATTTCTGAGGTCAGTGGATTTTCTGGGAGTTAAAAGTCATATTAGACTTTGCTAAGTCAAGGATACAGATTAAAATTTTGAAGATAGCTGCTTACTATCAAAGGCTAATGAGAGTATGGTGACTACTGAGTTAATAGAGATAAGCAGAATAATAAAAAATATTAATCCAGAGTTCATTATGTAAGTGGACTACAGAAAGTTACCCTCTGCCGTTGAGTTGATTCCAACTCATAGCAACCACCATTGGGTTTCCGAGGTGATAAATCTTTACAGAAGTAGATTGCTCAGTCTTACTTCTGCAGAGTGGCCGATGGGTTTGAACCACCAACCCTCTGGTTAGCAGACAGATGCCTTAGGCACTGTGCTACCAGAACTCCTTTGTTGTTGTTATGTGCCGTCAAGTCGGACCCGACTCCTAGCGACCCCTCCTTGGGTTTGGTTTCCAAGGCAGTATCACTACAGAAGTAGATTGCCCCATCTTCCTTCCGAGGAG
>NW_006921826.1:1238197-1248722 GCF_000298275.1 Orycteropus afer afer | reverse complement strand
AATCAAATGCCTTTGCATAGTCAATAAAAGACAAGTAAACATCTTTCTGGTATTCCCTGCCTTGAGCCAAGATCCATCTGACAACAGCTATGATATTCCTTGTTCCACATCCTCTTCTGAATCTGGCTTGAACCTCTGGAAGTTCTGTATCAAGACACAACTCGGTTAAAAATAAATGGATCGAAAAAACACATGCCAACAAAAGCATAAGGTTAATAGACTGGCTATATTAATATCAAATTTTAAGACTAATTATATGACTACCAGCTACCAGGATACTTTATAGTGCTAAAAAGGTCAATTGAAGAGGAAGATATAACAATCATAAATATGTATAAATTCAATAACAATTTAAGGGAGAAAAGTATACAGTTGTACAGCCATATTTAGATATTTTAACTCCTCTCAGCAGTTGATACAACAGTTGCATTAAAAAATCAGCAAAGACACAGAACAATGTTATCAGCCACCTTGATGTAATTGATGGAGAACATTACACCCAAAAAAGTAGCCTTGGTGGTGCAGTGGTTAAATTCTTTGGCTGTTAACTTAAAGGTCAGTGGTTTGAACCCATCAGCCCCTCCACAGGAGAAAGATGTGGCAGTCTGTTTCCATAAAGCTTACATCCTTAGAAACTCTATGAGACAGGTCTACTCTCTACTATAGAGTTGCTATGCGTTGCCATCTACTAGACAGCAATGAATTTGGTTTTTTGGTTTATACCCCTAAGCAGCAGAATACACATTCTTTTCAGGCACATATGGTTCATTTACCAGGATATACTGTATACTATCATCAGTATACCTCAGTAAATTTAGAAAGTTTGAAATTATACAGATTATGTTCTTTGATCAGTTAAATTATTTGCAAATCAGCACCAATAAACCAAACCAAACCCACTGCCATCAAGTCAATTCTGAGTCATATGACTCTACAGGATGGAGAACTGCCCCTTAGAGTTTCCAAGGCTATAAAATCTTTACCAAAGCAGACTGCCTTATCTTTCTCCTGTGAAGCAGCTGGTGGGTTTGAACTACTAACCCTTTGGTTAGCAGATTAACCACTGCACCACCAGAGCTCCCTTCAGTAACAATAAGATAACCAGAAAAACTCCAACTATTAAATTAAGCAACATACTTAATAATCACTAAGTCAAAGAATAAAATCTAAAGAATCATTGTTTTGTTGTTGTGTGCCATCGAGTCGGACCCGACTCATAGCAACCCCTCCTTGGGTTTCTGAGGCAGTGTCACTACGGAAGTAGATTGCCCAACCTTCCTTCTGAGAAGTGGCTGGTGGGTTTGAACCGCCAGCCTTCTGGTTAGCAGTCAAGTGCCTTAGCCACTTTGCTACCAGAGCTCCCATTAGGAAATATTTTTAAATCAATGATAATGAAAGTAATACATAAAAATTTGTGGAAAAGAGTAAAAGGAGTGCTTAGAGGGAAATTGATAGGCTTAAATGCCTATGTATGAAAAGAAGAAAGGTCTGAAGTTAATAACCTAAGCTTTTCCTCATAAGAAACTTGAAAGAGTAAGTCAAAAGCAGACAGAAGGAAACAATAAAGGTGATGTCAGAAACCAATAAAATGGAAAACAGAAAAATAATAGAGAATAGTTAGTAAAACCGAAGCTAGCTCTTTGAAAGAAAAAATCAGTAGAATTGGAAAAACTTCTGATGATTGATCAAAGGGGGGAAAAAAACACTGAAAACCAGTGCTGATATAAGAAAAATATGAGGAAACTTGAACATCCCTATATCAATGAAAGGAATTGATTTAGGAATTAAAAACCTTTCCTTAAAAGAAAACTGCAGGCCTAGGTGGCTTCACTAGTGAATCTGTCAAACATTTAACTCACTGCCATTGAGGCGATTCTGACTCATATCGACCCCATTGGGTTTCCAAGGCTGTAAATTGTTATGGAAGCAGACTACCTCATCTTTCTTCCACAGAGTGGCTGTTGGGTTCAAACTATTGACCTTTGGTTAGCAGCCAAATGCCTTAATAGCTACCACACCAGAGCTTCTTGTCATACATTTAAAGAATGTATAATATCAATCCTACACAAACTGTCTTAAAAAATAATGGAGGATGGAACACTGCCCAACTCATTTTATATGGTCATGATTACACTTTTTCAGAAAACCAGACAAAGAGAAGGGAACTGTAGCTTAATATTACTATGGATATAGTTGCAGATTTTTTTAACAAAATATGGGTTTATCTCAGGAATTCAGAATTGCTAAATCTGAAAATAGGCCAACCAAATTCACCATATATTAATGGAAAAAGTGATCACATAATCATTTCAACATAACAAAAACTCCTAGCAGACTAGAAATAGAAAGGAACTTACCCAGCCCGATTAAAAAGTATCTACAAAAAACCTACAGCTTACATAATACTCAAGGATAAAAGACTAATTGTTTATATCTAAGATCTAGAACACAGCAAGGTGTCTTCTTTAACCATTTCTATATAACATTGTACTGAAAGTCTGATGTAGGGCGGAAAAGAAAGAATAAGAAAGAGAAGGTATACATATTTGAAAGAAAGAAGTAAAGGTCCTGATTGTCAGATAACATTTTTGCATGTGTGGAAAATCCACAAAAATAAAAGCTACTAGAATTAATAAATGAGTTTCATAAGGCTGCAGAATATAAGTTCAATATACAAAGATGAATTGTATTTCTAAATACGGGGAAGAATAATTAGAAAATGATTTTTTAAAAAATCTATACTAGCATCAAAATGCTTTGGGATAAATTCAGTTAGAGGTGTGAAGACCTTTACACAGAAAATTAGAAAACACTGTATTGGGAGATGAAAGACTATTAATGAATAGAGAGCTATACCATGTGCAGTGATTGGAAGACTTAGTTTATTAAGATGACAGTTCTCCTCAAATTGATTTATAGTTTTAATATGTTCCCAATCAAAACCTTAGTAGACTTTTCAGGAAGAAACTGACAAGCTGATTTTAAAATTAATATGGAAAAATATGAATCTTGACTGGATAGCCTATTTGTCAAAAAATAAAAGCTTGATATAGGTTTGGCTACAAACTGTGCCTATCTTTTTTATTTTTAAAGAAACAATTTGACTGGGAACAGTGAAAGGCTTTGGCTGAGAATATCATTGATGTGTTTACAATGACTAAACAAAACATTAGCAAAATTGACAGCAAACTTTTTGAGGTCAATTGCTTTAAAATTGAATGCATACAAATAAAATTTAACTGTACTCATAAAGGATTTTAGGTGGATTTTTAGAATAGTGCTTTTTTCTTTTTAAACATACCTCCAGATAGGCCTGTAATATAAATAGCTTTTAGGCTTATTCACCTTGGGGTGAGGATAGGAGAATGTGTGTGTGTGTGTGTGTGTGTGTGTGTGTTAGAGCATTTGAGACTAGACTATATTTGTGTTTGTTTTATATTTTATAATTGAAAGCAGTTGAATAGTTTATTATTTTCTATTAATGGAAAAAGATACCTGTAAATGGTTAAACTCTACTATAAACCTGACTAAAGGTTGGTGGTTTGAACTTGCCCAGTGATGCTGCAGAAGAAAGGCCTGGCAATCTGCTTCCTTAAAGATTACATCTAAGAAAACCCTGTGGAACAGTTCTTCTCTGTACACATGGGGTTGCCATTAGTCAGAATTGACTTGATGGCAGTGGGTTTGGTTTGGTTTGGTTTTAGTTTATTAATGGGAAGTTTTCCTCATTTTCATAGGGAAGAATGGACAGAAGCTATCCAGGCTGTAGCAGACAGACTGCAGAGGCAAGAAGAGGAGAGAATGAACTGTAGTCCAACTTCACAGATTGATAATATAGGAGAGGAAGAGATGGATGCTTCTACAACACATCATAAAAGAAAGGTAGAAATTAATAACTTACTTGCCTACTCAGCATACTTATTTCTCTGGAAGAAATAGACTAGAAACTACCATTTGCAAAAAGATGTCAGCTGATTATTTTACGGTATGCAAACATGGGTGGTTTTTTATTTCAGGTGAATCTGAAATACTTCATTTAAAACCAAATAATTGAAACTTCTGGTAGCATAGTGGCTAAGACACTTGCCTGCTAACCAGACGGCTGGCGGTTCAAACCCACCAGCCACTCCTCGGAAGGAAGGTTGGGCAATCCTACTTCCGTAGTGATACTGCCTCGGAAACCCAAGGAGGGGTCGCTATGAGTCGGGGCCGACTCGACGGCACATAACAACAACAACAACAATTGAAACTTCATTTCATTTCAGTCGTTCAGCCCTTTTAGTACTGAATGCTAAGAGGGTTTGTTATTAGGGAATTGTAATTGATGTGCCATTGTACTATTTTATAATTTGCATTTGTCCCTTATTTTTTGTATCATTTTGGAAACTTGAAAATATAATGTTTTCACTGATGATTTTGTCTGTTTGGCTTTCTGTATTCTTCTGAAGGCAAAATCAGAAATGGCTCTGGTATACTTCTTGCCTCATGTCGTGGCCTCACTAATGTTTGAAGGAAAGTGAGCAGTCTTGGAAATAATAGCTGTTTATCATAATGGCTGCTCCTGAGCCAATGAGGGACACAAACATTTCTTCCCTCAGTGCTTCAGGATAATTATGTGCCAATTTATATTTTATGAAAATTGTATGTTATGTTTTTCATGGTAATGGAAAACAGAATGACAACTTTCTTATGTAAAAAATGGTATTTTAAGATTAATTTAAAGATGTTGGTGTTAGGTGCCGTCGAGTCATCTCCGACTCATAGCGACCCTGTGCACAGCAGAACGAAACATTGCCTGGTCCCACACCAGCTCCACAATCCTTGCTATACTTGAGCCCATCGCCGCAGCCACTGTATCAATCCATCTCATTGAGGGCCTCCCCTCTTTTGTTGACCCTCCACCTTACCAAGCATGACATCCTTCTCCAGGAAATGGTCCTTCTGATAACATAACCAAAGTAGGTGAGACGAAGTCTGGCCACTCTTGCTTCCAAGGAACATTCTGGCTGCACTTCCTGCAGGACAGATTTGTTAGTTCTTTCAGCAGTCCATGGTGCTTTTAGCATTCTTTGCACCACAACTCAAAAGCATCAGCTTTTCTTCAATCTTCCTTATTAATTGTCCAGCTCTCACATGGATATGAGGCGATTGAAAATACCATGGCTTGGGTTAGGCGCATCCTAGTCTTCAAGGAGATATCTTTGCTCTTCAGCACTTGAAAGAGGTCTTTTGCAGGAGATTTGCGCAATTCAATGCGTCTTTTGATAAAAGTGAGGGAATATGTATAAGGTGCTTATATAGTAAGTAGAGAGTAAATGTTAGATGTTATTGTTAGCTTTTTTCAATACCTTTTTTCAGCAACGTAAATGACAGCTATACACATGGACATCACTAATAAAATACACAGAAATGAGATTGATTACAACTGTGGAAAGAAGCGATGGAGAGGCCCAATATCATCTGTCAGAACAAGGCCAGGAGTTGAGTTTAAAACAAACCATCAATTGCTCGTGTGCAAGATCACATTGAAGGTGAAATTAAATCAAGTCCATGAGAGCCAAAAAGCAACCTTGATTATAACCTACCTGAATTTAGAGACCATCTGAAGGGTAGATTTGACACATTGAACACCAGTGACCGAAGACCAGATCAGTTGTGGGATGTCATCAAGAGCATCATATACGAAAGAGGCAAATGGTTATTAAAAACACAGGGAAGGAAGATTAAAATGGATGTGAGAAGAGATTCTGAAACTTGCTTTTGAACATGTTATTATTGTTGTTATGTGCCATCCAGTCGGACCCAACTCATAGTGACCCCTCCTTGGGTTTCCGAGGTGGTATCACTATGGAAGTAGATTGCCCAACCTTCCTTCAAGATGACTTGAAGCACTTACTGATGAAGATCAAAGACTGCAGTGCTCAGTATGGATTGCACCTCAAAATAAAACAAAAGGGCTCACAGCTGGACCAATAAGCAACATCTCAATAAATGGAGAAAAGATTGAAGTTGTCAAGGATTTCATTTTTCTTTGATCCACAGTCAGTACCCATGGAAGTAGCAGTCAAGAAATCAGACCTCATATTGCGCTGGGAAAATCTGCTGTAAGAGACCTGTTTAAGGTGTTAAAGAGTGAAGATGCCACTTTGAAGACTAAGGTGTGCCTAATCCAAGCCGTGATATTTTCCATAGCATCATATGCATGTGAAAGCTGGACAGTAAATATGGAAGGCTGAAGAAGAGTTGATGCCTTTGAATTATGGTGTTGGCAAAGAATACTGAAAATACCATGGAGTGCTAGAAGAATGAACAAATCTGTCCTGGAAGAAGTGCAGCCGGAGTGCTCCTTGGAAACGAGAGTGGCCAGACTTCACCTCATCTACTTTGGTCATTTTGTCAGAAGAGACCAGTCCCTAGAGAAGGATATCATGCTTGGTAAAGTAGAGGGTCAGTGAAGTAGGGAAAGGCCCTCAACAAGATGTATAGATACAGTAGGTGCATTGATCAGATCAACCACAGCAAGGATTGTGAGGTTGGCGCAAGACCAGGAGGTGTTTTGTTCTATTGTACATGATGTTGCTATGAGATGGAGCTGATTTGATGGCACTTCACAACAGCAACAACAGTTCTTAGCTAGTATTCTACTTCATCCCCACAAAGATAATTAAACATATTTCTAAACCAGATTGTTTTATAATTCTCTCAGTAACATAAAAACTGATAGGAGAATCAGAAGTATTTTGAATTTATTTTGAGTCCACTGTCTTACTTGGTAATTTGAAACCATCAGCCGCTCTGTGGGAGAAACGTGAGGCAGTCTGCTTCTGTAAGGATTTACAGCCCTGGAAACCCTATGGGGAAGTTCTGCTCTGTCCTTATAGGGTCACTATGAGTTGGAATCAACTAAATGGGAGTGGGTTTAGTTTTAGTTGATCTTATTTGGTACGTATCTTATTTCCATTGTTCTTAATTTTATTTAGTTTCTTTAAAAACTTAGTTTTACTCAAAATCATTTGGAGGCAAAAAAAAAAAAAGAAGGTGGGGACCAGGTTTGCTGGTCCAGTGGAGCCTGGTGTAACCACTGAGACTATGGCCCCTAGCTGCCCTTCAGGTCTGGAATTGAACCCACAACTGTGGTTTCCAGCCAAACAAAGTACAGGCATGTGAGTTAAACATTTACCTCAAGTAGACACACGCCCTGGAGAGAACAATCATGGAAGAAGGAAGGGCTGCTTATGCACAGGGAGATAGCTCAGGGTGCAGAAGAGTATGAAGGGATGGACACTGGGAGGAGGTAACTATGGGGAGGAAGTGGGAGGGGAGCTGCTGCATTGTAAATTTTGGTCAATGACATGAGACAAAGTATATGTGAACTGCTGTATGAAAAGTGAATTAACTCTGTACATCTTCCCCCAAATCCTAATAAAAAAAAAAAAAAAAAGAAGAAAAAAACTTAGTTTTAAATAAAATAATTTTAAATGACCAAGAGTAAAGAAAATAGGAAGTTTACACCATCATTTATTCTAAAGGTCTCTAAGATAAGTAAGACTGTAGAACCATCCTTTCTGCTTATCTGTTATGATGAAAAGAATTAATTAAAGTCCAGATTGTTTTTAATTTCTGACCATAAACAGAAATATTCTGAAATGAAATAAAAATCACCTACTTTTCTTAATTTACAAAATGTATTTTTTCTCAGTTTTTGAAAATGAGTGATATTTATATATTTTCCCTTCACATAATCTCTCTCTAATATGTTACTCTGTCTGGCTTTGTTAGGTTAAGAAATATAGAGAGGTGATGGAAAACTTTTGATAATAGATAGATAGTGGTGATGGTTGTACAACGTGGTGCATGTGATGAATGCTACTGAAATACACACTTAAAATGACAATTTTTCTTATATATATTTTACCAAGATTAAAATATTTAAAGAGAGATGCATACATAATAACTGCTTAATGTTGTTTTTGTTAGTACCCATGAAGTGAATTCCAACTCATGATGACCCCCATATGTGCAGAATAGAACTACTCCATAAAATTTTCCTGGCTATACTGTGGTAGCTATACTGAGAATGCTTTTGACTGCTATCTCTTGATTGCCTGGAGCAGACCCTTAGGTTAGAATATTGCCACAGTATTTGTTCTGCTGGTTAAAAACTTTCTTGCAGAGGGAAGGATATTGGCTGGTAGAGAAAAGATACAAGGACTTCACAACCACATTTAAGTGCTGCTCAGTCATTGAATTAAAAGACAGAGCTTTAAAAGGATTTGATTAGACGACTTAGAAGTACCTAATCTTGGTCTATCAAGTTGTCATTCTCATATATCTTGTAAGGTATTTGATGAGGCACCACATATAAGGATAAATGCCAAATGAGAATCAATGCTCTGCTGAATTTTTAACTGACTGATGTAAGGTCTAATATAAGGAGAGGAAAAGGCCCGGGGACCAGGACAGAGTGAGGAGTCAGCCGCAGGGATCCAGGTGAGGAGAGGGAACCTGGGCTACACCCCAAAGAGGCAGGGCAGGAGAGCAGGAGAAGACAGAAAAAGGCCACGTCCCAAAGCGGCAGGGCAGGGGGAGAGTGGGAGAAAGGAGAGGAAGAGGCCCAGGGACTGGGACAGAGCAAGGAGTCAGCCGCAGGGATCCAGGTGAGGAGAAGGAACCCAGGCCACTCCCCAAACCAGCAAGGCGGGAGAGTGGGAGAAAGGAGAGGAGAAGGTCTGGGGACAGGGCAAAGAGAGGAGTCAGCCGCAAGGATCCAGGTAAGGATAGTTGGAGAGGTTTCCAACAGCTAAGGGGATAAACTTGTTGTCGGTTTGTCCTACTGTGGTGACGTGTTGCAGTGAGTCTTGAGGCTGTGCCACTGGTGTTTTAAACCCAGTGGGGTGCACATGATGCACAGTGAGACAGACGAGGAAGAAGGAAGAGGCCATCCACTTCTCAAAGAATTGGCCAGGGAAAATGTTATGAATAGCAAAGAAACACTGATACGCTTCTGTGCAACTTTATGAATACTCCAGATAGGTTAGAAGGCTCTCAGAATAGGACTGGGAAAGAGCTGCATCATCAGAGTAAAACCAGCCTTACTCATATGGATAAGATAAAACTTTCAAGACTTCCATTTGCTGACATGGCATGACTCAAATTGAGAAGAAACAGCTGCAAACATCCATTAATAATGGGAACATGGAATGTACGAAGTATGAATCTACAAAAATTGGAAGTTGTCAAAAATGAAATGGAACACATAAAGATTGATATCCTAGGCATTAGTGAGCTGAAATGGACTGGCTTTGGCTATTTTGAATCAGACAACCATATGATCTATTTTGCCAGGTGTTCTGGTTACCTAGTGCCACTCTGACAAGAAATATACCACAAATGGAATGGCCTTAACAAACAGGAGTTTATTCTTACAATTTGGAGGCTGTAAGTCCAATTTCAAAGTGCCAGGCTCTAGGGGCTGGGTGAAAGCCCCTCAACCTTGGAGTCCAGATAGCCTCCTGCTTCCGGCCTACTGGCGCTAGAGGTGTTTCTTCACTCAGACAGGTCCTGGCTGCTGAGGCTGAGAAGCCCCAAGGTTGACAAGTAAAAAGGCACAGTCCTGATATTACCAAACCACACAGCAGGTCATTAACTTAACTGCATTTTAAGTCCCAAGGTCAGGAGAGCATAGCAAGCTGCTGAGCAATGACACAGCTACATGCAGGGTCCAAGTGTGCCATAATCTAGAGACCATTCCTAAGGCTTCTCTTTAAATACAGGAAGCAGACCACATCTCAAAGGCAGCTACTTAGCTGCTTGTGGTAGATCCCACCATGGACTTGATTGCCAGTCTCATCATGGGGGATAACTATCACCAGTTGCCTAGCCACTCAACCAGGCCCAGCCAAATTGACACACAAACATAACTACCACAACGGGAATGACAGTTTGAAGAGGAATGGCATAGCATTCATCATCACAATTGATGTTTCAAGATCTGTCCTGAAGTACAGTGCTGTCAGTGATAGGATAATAGCCATACGCCTATGAGGAAGACTCATTAACATGGCTATTACTCAAATTTATGCACCAACCACCAAAGCCAAAGATGAGGAAATTGAAGATTTTTATCAACTTCTGCAGTCTGAAATTGACCGAATATGCAATCAGGATGTGTTAATTATCACTGGTGACTGGAATGCAAAAGTTGGAACCAAAGAAGAATCACCGGTAGTTGAAAAATTTGGCCTTGGTGACAGAAATAATACTGGAACTCGCATGGTAGAATTTTGCAAGACCAATGACTTACTCATTGCAAACACCTTTTTTTCAACAACACAAATGGCAGCTGTACACGTGGACTTCACCAGATGGAACACACAGGAATCAGACTGACTACATCTGTGGTAAGAGACAATGGAAAAGCTCAACATCTTCAGCCAAAACAAGGCCAGGAGCTGATTGTGGAACAGACCATCAACTGCTCATATGCAAGTTCAACTAGAAGTTAAAGACAATTAAAACAAGTCCA
>NW_006921826.1:1217086-1236537 GCF_000298275.1 Orycteropus afer afer | reverse complement strand
AGTGCTGAGGAGCAAGGATATCTCCTTGAGGACTAAGGTGTGCCTGACACAAGCCATGATATTTCCAATCGCCTGGTATGCATGTGACAGCTGGACAATGAATAGGGAAGACCGAAGAAGAGTTGATGCTTTTGAATTGTGGTGCTGGCGAAGAATGGTGAAAGTACCATGAACTGCTAAAAGAACTGACAGACCTGTCCTGGAGGAAGTGCAGCCGAATGCTCCTTGAAAGCCAGAATGGCCAGACTTCATCTCACCTACTTTGGTCATGTTGTCAGAAGGGACCATTCCCTGGAGAAGGATGTCATGCTTGATAAGGTAGACGGTCGATGAAAGGGGAGAAGGCCTTCAATGAGATGGATCGACATGGTGACTGTGACGATGGGCTCAAGTGTAGCAGGGTTCATGGAGCTGGCGCAGAATTGGGTGGTGTTTCATTCTGCTGTGTATGAGGTAGCTATGAGTCAGAGAAACAATTCCACGGCATCTAACAACAACAACAATATAAGATCTAAGATCTCTCTGGGAAACAAAAAGAAACAAAAACCCACTGCTATTTCAATTCTGACTGGTAGCGACCCTATAGGATAGTTTGGCACTGCCCCATAGGGTTTCCAAGACTATGAAACTTTGCAGAAGTAGAATGCCACAGCTTTCTCCTGTGGAGTGGCTCATGGGTTCAAACTGCCATCCTTTTGGTTAGCAACTGAGTGCTTTAACCACTGTGCCACCAGATCACCTTCTTCTCTGGGAAGACCTGGTTATAGTCTCATGATTTTGTTTACAGTCTAAGCCTTGCTTCTACCTTCCCACTAAGTCTAATTCTATTTCTTGGGATTTTATCAATGAATGCTTGGCAATGGCTAGTATGAAGAGAAAGAATAGAGAAGAGATGGTAGGACCTGCTGAATCACAAGATCTGTCACTGCTTGGATCTGCTTACCATAAAGAGGAAGAGTGGTGTAACCATTGTTGTAAAAATTGACCAATTAGATTAACCCCTTTTAGTCCTTGGAAACTCTATAACGGCAGTTCTACTCTGTCCTATGAGGCGGAATTGACTTGATGGCAGTGGATTTTGGGGTTTCCTCCTTTGAGGAAGAACTTTCTCTGAAAGTTGACAGAAATATGGGCAGAAGGATGAACTTCATGGAAGCCCTTCTTCCCTCAGTGCCCTACAGGGCTTTCTTTGGTTTAGCTCTTATATTGTAAATGTTCTTGTTGTTATTGTTATGTGTCCTGGAGTCAGACCTGACTCATAGCGACCCCTCCTTGGGTTTCCAAGGCAGTGTCACTGCGGAAGTAGATTGCCCAACCTTCCTTCGGAGGAGTGGCTGGTGGGTTTGAACTGCCAGCCCTCTGGTTAGCAGCGAAGTGCCTTAGGCACCACGCTCCCAGAACTCCCATTGTAAATGTTAAATATGTAGAATTTAATCTTTTTTTAGTCAAATATGTTAATACTTACGTAATCTTTTCTCAGAGGTTCTTTATCTTCTTCATCAATTCTGTATTCATTTCTTTACATACATTTTTTCTTGACAGTCTTTTTACTTACATTCTAATATTTGTATGTGATTTGAATACATTAATATAAAATTCTATGGATCAGTTCTACTCTGTACACAGAGGGTCATAATGAGTTGTAATCAACTCCATAGCTACTAATGACAACATTAAGCAGTTAATATGTATGTGTTTCTCTTAAAATTTTTATTTTTGTAAAATATATATAACAAAAAATTGTCATTTAAAGTGTATTTCAGTGGAATTCATTAGATTCGCCATGTTGCACAACAATCACCGCTATTTCCAAAAGTTTTCCATCACCTCTGTGTATGGCTTAACCTAACAAAGCTACATTAATATGTTGGATAAAGGTTTGTAAAGGGATAGAATGTGACTATGCAAAATATTTCCCTATTAAGTGCTTAGAATTGGGTTTTTGGAGGATTAAAGTGTATCCACACGCCCATTTTTAATTGTCTTATAGTATCTTTTCCCTTCATACTATCCAAAGAGGAAAATACTTTGTAGTACGTTACATTTAATTTGTAAAGGCTAGATAATTACTGTGTCTACCAAGCTGAGTGTGAGCATTTGGTATCAAAGATACCTTTCACATTTTCTAAAGTTTTGTCAAAATAGATACAAAATATGTTTCTGATTTAATCACTTAAAATGCTTTTTACTCATTAATTTCCATACAGATTCCGCCCCCCCCCCTTTTTTATGGTTGACAGTCAAACTGACAGAAGCTGTGAGATTTTGAGTTAAGGCTGTCATACTTAAAAAAAAAAAAAAAAAAAATCTTATTGTCCCTAATAATTGCAGTCCTTAAGGAATATAATAACATTTTGTAATCATATATTGACTGTTAACCAGAAGGCTAGCGGTTCAAACCCACCAGCCACTCTTTGGAAGGGAGGTTGGGCAATCTACTTCTGTAGTGATACTGCCTCAAATACCCAAGGAGGGGTCGCTATGAGTTGGGTTGGACTCAACGGCACATAACAACAACAACATATTGTTTCTATCTAAAAAGATCATAAAACAACTTACAGACTTTTTTTTCCCCCTAATTCTTTCCTCCTAGAACTCAGTTTCATTTTATATATTTAGTAATAGGGTGAGCAAGTAGCATTTTCTAATGCTTTTAGATGAAAAATGCTAGAGGTATTGCTTAAATGAAGCTTTGAGCAATAAAATGACAGTATGGTCTGGTTCTGAGAATATTCTCTTGGTTATTTATTGTCATGGAATAAAGTTCCCCAGTCCAACTTTATGGCTTAAAATAACAACAGTGTATTATTTGCCATGATTTTGTTGTTTGGGTGATTCTGCTGGTCTCACATGTATCTCTTAAGCAGCTGCATTCAGCTGGCATATGGGCTGGGCTAGAAAATCCAAGAAAGCCTTCTCACATGCCTGGGACCTTGGTGCTGACTGTTGGCTGTGGTGCCTTGGTTCTCCTCCATGTGGCCTCTCTCTCCATGTGGTGTCTCATCCTGCAGGGCCTTCCACATGGCCTCTCTCTGCAGCAGAATAGCCTGGGCTTCCTTACAGCATGAGAGCTGGCTTCCAAGAGTGAGTTTTCCAAGAGGGAGAAGGCATAAGCTGTCAGGCCTCTTCAAGGCTAGATCTGGAAATGGCACAGTATCATTTTGATTGCATTCTGTGTTCAAAGCTGGACACAGAATAGTAGACTCCACCTCTTCATGAGAAAAACGGCATATGCATACAGAGAGTGGAAGAATTAGTGATGATCTTTGAAGACTATCATAGATAGCTTTGTGGTTATATAATATTCCCTAATTTTTAAATGTATTAAAAATGAGGTCTCTCTGTCTGACATCACATGCTGTTTGTTCAAATGACATTATTTCTTAGCTTTAGTTGAATTAACAAATGTGTTTTTTTATTTTCCCCTGCTGTCTCTTTGCTACTTTATTTTCAACTGGAGATATTATAGAAGAGTTAAGACATTATAACTTGTCATTTGGTGGAAATTATTAAAACTATATGCAGCAAATGTTGAAAATGAATATAGGCATTCACTTCTGAAATACTTAGACTTTATATAGCTGTACTTTGGAGGTATATGATCTGTAGTTTTCTTTTCTGTAATGTTTGTCTGGTTTGTTATCAGGGTAATCCTGTCATCAGAGAATAAATTGGGAAATAATCCCTTTTTAAAAAGAAAAAATTCTGCAAGAATGTGTACAGAATTGCAATAATTTCTTTCTTAAAATTTTCACCAGTGAAACTATCTGGGCCTGGAGTTTCCTTTGTTGGAAGGCTTTTGGCTACAGATTGAATTTTCTTAATAGATACAATTTAAGTTATCTATTCAAGTTCTCAATTCTTGATTGAAGTTTGGTAGGTTGAAACTTTGAAGCAGTTTATTCATTTTATCTAAGGTGTTAATTTTTGGCATAATGATGCTTGTAATATTCCATTAAAATCCACTTAGACTCTGTAGTGATGCTACCTACCTCTCTCATTCCTGATAGTGGAAATTTAGGTCTTCTGTCTTTCTTTCTTGTTTAGTCTGATTAGAGGTTAGTAAGCTTTAGTGGTCTTCTCGAAGAAGCAGCTTTTGTTCTCATTGATATTCTTTCTTTTAAAAATTTCACTGATTTCAACTCATTTTTATTATTTTCTTCTGATTCCTTTGTGTTTAATTTGTTCTTCTTTCTCTGCTTACTTATAGCAGAAGCTGAAATCATTGAAATTCCCTTGAGATGGGTGGTGAACAGGAAAAAGTAGTTATAAAAATCACAAATTTTTTTGTTGACTTCTGTTTTTCTGTGGGATAAAATCAAGATTCCTTATTTGTTACTCATAAGCCTCTAAACTGGATTTAAGTTTAATATACACATTTGCCTACCTTTCCATCCAAAAGCCCATAAAAGTTATAGTAAAGGAATTTTAAAAAGTAACAAGTACATGCCAGTTAAGCTGAGTGGGGTCGGGCATTAATGTACAATTGTAGTAGAGTGTTGATACATAAAGCAAAACAGGGAAAGCACACTGGGGCTGTGGAGAGTAGGGAACAGGTGTGTCTGACAAGATGCTCGAAATCACCTGATTTAGAAATGGGAATGAAAAAGCAAAGCAAAAGTGGGAAGGAAGATTGATTAAAGATATTCTTCTCAGAGCTCTGACTTCCTGTGCAGAATGGTACCAATTGCTTTCTCAGAAATTGTTTTATCTTCCTTATGTTTCTTTTTACTGTATTCTAAGACTGTTTTTCATTTCATATAAAAGCATCTTAATCTTTCTTGAATTCCATCTTTGTCCTCTTGTAGCACATTCTCAACTAGCTCCTTACAAATGTGTCACTATCCTTGTCACATTTGGAAATGTTTGTGGGCGACATTTTTGGTTGTTAAATTGCCTGAAAGGAGGGACATTACTAAACACTTGAAAACTTGAGTCCTTGAAATTTTTTTTTTCTTTTGCTCTTATACTTAATTGGCAGTTTGACTGGTTAATGAATTCTAGGTTCAGAATCATTTTTGCCAATATCTGAGAACTGCTTAAATTATTCCTATCATCTGTGATTGCTGATGAGACAGCCAGTACCAGTCTGATTCTTACTCATGTAAGGGCTCTTAGAAATTGGTAAAATTTGCTTTTGAGCGACTATTGCAATTATACATGTATATGTTTACAGATAAATTCCTGGAACTGTTTCATATTAAATTGTTTAATTTGTATTTTTCAGACAATGAATGATTTTGACTATTTGAAACTACTAGGTAAAGGCACTTTTGGAAAAGTTATTTTGGTTCGAGAAAAGGCAAGTGGAAAATACTATGCTATGAAGATTCTGAAGAAAGAAGTTATTATTGCAAAGGTAACTTTATTACCAGAGTTGATTACTAAATTTTTGTTTGTTGTGTTCATGTGTGTTTATGTTCATTAATGCACATTCTAAAAGGAGCTCTGGTGGCTCAGTGCCTAAGGCATTTGATTGCTAATCAGAAGGTTGGCAGTTCAAACCTACCACCCACTCTGCAGAAGAAAGACTGTTTTGGGGCAAATGCTACCCTTTCGTTATCATATGTTTGATTTTACTGAGGAGTATATGCCTCTTTGGTATTATTACTCATTTTATAAGCCTGTTGTTTTTTGGCTGAAGGTTGATCCCTGGGAGTGGGTTCAGCTCCAGGCTTGAGGGATGTATAAAGGCTACAGTCTCAGGGATTGCAACAGTTTCTATCAGATCAGTAATTCTGTTTTTTTTTTTTTTTAATGATTTTGAGTTTTGTCTACACTTTCTTTTCCTCCCTCTCTGTTCAAGACCTTCTGTGTGATGCACAATAGTCCATAGTGGTAGCTGGATACCATCTCAGGGTCATGAAGGCTGTGGTTCGCATGGTCCATTAGTCCTTTGGACTAATTGTTTCCTTGAGTCCTTAATTTTCTTCACTCGTCTTTGCTCTGGCCAGGGAGAGATCAACATTTGCGTCTTAGATATCTCAGAATGAAGAGCTAAAATATAGATAGGGAAAATATTTAGAGAGTAGTTAAGACATGAAGCATCAATCAAGGAAATGCAACATCTGTAAAATAAGGGGAAGAAAAAGAAGAGATTAAAAGAATGAATCAAAGAAATAAAATTTATCATAGCTGAAGAAGTCTTCAGATTGAAAGAGTATACTGAGCACTGGGCAGAGTGAAAGAGAAGAGGACTCTCTGTACCCTCTTTAACATGGTGTACCTGTCCCTTGGACTAATTGTTTTCATGAGTCTTTGGTTTTCTTCATTCTTCTTTGCTCTGGAGGAGGAGAGACCCATCGTAGTATCTAGATGGTTGCTTGCAAGCTGTTAAGATTGAGTCACTACTTGCCAAAGTAGGAGGTGGAAAAATGTTCACATTTGGTACATTGCCCTTCCCTTTACCCAAATCAGTACTTGTCTCTATCAATCTAACAGTGTTCCCTCTTCTCACCTCCCATCCCAGATAATGAACAAAGAAAATTTCCTTCCATAAATAAACCTTTTCTTGACTTTTTACAATAACAGAATAATGCAATATTTGTCCTTCTGTGATTGATTTATTTCACTCAGCATAATGTCCACCAAGCTCATCCACATTATGCAATGTTTTGCTGATTCTACATTATTCTTTAGTGTTGCATAGTATTCCATTGTGTGTCTGTACCATAGTTTTGTTATCCATTCTTCTGTTGACGAATGTTTCCATTTTTCTGCTGTTGTAAATAGTGCTGTGATGAAGATAGGTGTGCATATATCTGTTCTTTTCCTGACTCTCACTTCTTTAGGATATATACCTAGTAATGGAATTGCTGGATCAAATGGTATTTCTAATTCCAACTTTTTAAAGAATCACCATACTGCTTTCCACAGTAGTTCATTTAACAATTTTTATACAGATTATTCTATGACATTGGTTATAATTTGCACAGTGTTTCAGCATTCTCATTTCCATTCTGTTTATTCTGTTTACATTGATCTAGTTTCCCTCCCTCCCTTGATTTCTCATCTTTGCTTTTGGATAAATGTTGACTGTTTGGTCTCATGAAGTTGATTGCTTAAGGGGGCACCTTACTCATGGTTAATATTGGTTATTTTTAAGTCAATAAGTCAATCTATTACTTGGCTGAAAGGTGACTTCCAGGAGTAGCTTCAGTTTCCAAGTTCTAAGGGAAACTATAAAGCACAGTTTCAGAGACTTCCTAGAAATACCAAGAAAAACCTCAGAACTCCTGAGACTACTACCCTAAGAGACCCTTTTGTGTGTGTGTGTATGTGTGTGTGTACATGTATACATACAGGTACAGTGTATATATACACGTACACACATATACACACACATACACACACATATACTTTTGTCTGCAGATAAACCTATACCTGCACATGCTTGTACTCATATATTTCCTCCTGTATATAAATATATCTCTATTTATGTAACCACACACATATGTTTTAGCTATAATTACTGTTGATGCAAAATAGCATATGTTAAATTGATCATAATTGTTATTGTGTACTTCTTATTGTCTTCGTTTACCTTGTCAGGTTTTGATGACTTCACCATATTTGGGATTGCCTTTTCTATCACCAAAAGTATCAAGTGTCTGCTATCTAGAAAGTGATTCCCTCTTCTTCCCCCTCCCATCCCTGGTAACCACCAAAGAACATTACCTTTTGTGTGTATATCCACTCTTGACTTTTCATAATAATGGGGCTATGCAGTATCTGTCCTTTTATGATTCATTTATTTAATTCAGTGTAATATCCTCCATATTCACCCATATTATGAGATGTTTCATGGATTCTTAATTTTTCTTTAGGGTTGTGTAGTATTCCATTGTATGTATATACCACAGTTTATCTGTTCATCCATTTATGAGCACTTAGGTTGTTTCCATCTTTTTGCTATTATTCTTATGAATAAGGCTGTAATGAACAATAATTATGCATATATGTATTTATTCTTCCAAAGGAGCACTGGTGGCATAATGGCTAAGCACTCAGCTGCTAACCAAAATATCATTAGTTAGACCCCACAGGAGAAAAGACCTGGCATTTTCCTTTCTGTAAAGATTTCAGCCTAGGAAATTTATGGGGCAGTTGATGAATCAGAATCAACTTGGTGGCACACAACAACACATCTATCCTTTTATAATAAACTTTGAGGCTCTAGAAGTAATAATTAAGAATAGTATTATAAAGGTGTGTGTATATGTAGATGTTTATATTTTTAGTCAGTTAGTTTTGTTTTAAAGTGGTTAATATTCAGCTTGCCCCAAAGGCAATCAATTGACTCAACACAACTCAAAGATTTAGAATGAGGGATGACTTCAGGCTTATCTGTATCCAGGAGATCAAATGATCTCATGCATATTCTCCCTTTCTTTTTGTCTGTCGGAATTTCTTTGCATGTGGCAAAAATGATGGTGGCTACTGTATCTCAATCTCAGTGGAAAGGTATATTCGTCAGTAACTGACAGGGAATACCTTCTGAGAAACTCTGAACAACTTGGTTATGGTCACATGACTCTCTTTTAACCAGTCATGGTGGTCAGAGAGATGGAATCTTCTGATTGTTCAAGCCTGGGTCATTTACTTATTCCTGCAAATAAAGATGGAAGATCAGCTCCACCCAAAACATGTAAGTTTCTCAAAGTATCATTAGAGGGGAGAGGTGATGTTAGATCACATAAACAAACAGATAGATAGATATTCATTATGTTCACCAACCTGAAGATAGAAGCCTATTGGTGAACAATTGAATGAAGGTGAAAGAGGAGAAAAATGAAAGTAGGAATGTACTGAACACCATTCAATCAGATAATATTTATAACAATGCTTTTTTCTGATAGATACTACAAAACTGTCACAAAGTTTATATTGGCAATGGAGACTTCAACTGTATTACGCCTATTTGACATCTTACTGTCTAAAAAGAAAAATTTTAACGTACCCCTTGATGATACTTAGTAAGTATAAGAGCAGTAAACAATTGTTGGTCTGTGGATTTTAATGACTGATAAATGAATAATGGGTATGCATAATAGGAACTTTTAAGAAAGTGCTCTCTACTATTTAGACTATCCCTAGACTTTCATAAAGGAGATGACAATAATATTGGCTGCTGTTTTTTATTGAAGCCCCACTGTGTACCAGAAATTATGCTAGGCTACTTATATACATTTTTCATAATCATCATAAAATACACTCTGGTGGCGTAGTGCATAAGGCATTTGACTGCTAACCAGGAGGCCGGCAGTTCAAACCCACCAGCCACTCCTTGGAAAGAAGACTGGGCAATCTACTTCAGTAGAGATACTGCCAAGGAGGGTTGCTATGAGTCGGAATCAACTCGAGAGCAGTGAGTTTGGTTTTGGTTTTTATCATAAAATACAGGTATTAATTAACCCCATTTTACAGAAGGAAAAATAGTAATTGTAGCCCTTATTTGAGTCTAAGCCTGTGATTTTTAAAGTATGCCCTTTGGGAACAGTAAAGGAGTCTGGTTTTACTCACTACCTCAATCACAAAAGCATATTATGATAAAACATCTTATGGTCAGGAGAACTATGTAGAGGCCAGAGTTTAACTAGAAACCTTTATCTCCTTTGCAGAGTACTCAGTATGGCTCACCCCATTTGTGTGAGTTTATTTTTTCAGAGCTTCATAGTACATTCCTAAAAGACTTTAAGGAACTGTCAGATGTATCATAAGAGATATCAGTTATTATTTTGAAAAAGCACAGTGTAGGATATCAAAGTGGCATTTTCACCCCTCTTGTTTTATCCTACTTCTTCCTAAAATCCTATTAAAATAATCAATGAAATATTTGAAGAAGTCATAGCCAAGAAAAAAAAATGATGCTAATCACACGTGTCCTAGTCCTACTACCTCTCTTCTCTCCATGGTTACTACTCTAGTCCAGGCCACCATCATTGTTTTTATGGGCTCTGGTGGTGTAGTGCCTAAGGCATTTGACTGCTAACCAGAAGGCTGGTGGTTCAAACCCACCAGCCACTCCTCGGAAGGAAGATGGGGCAATCTACTTCCATAGTGATACTGCCTCAGAAACCCAAGAAGGGGTTGCTATGAGTCCGATCCAACTCGATGGCAGTGAATACTGATATCCTTACCTATATGCTTACCTCCTTGTATTCAAATCTCCCTACCATAGCCAGAGTGAAACTTTTAAGTTTTTTAAATTTCATCATGTGCCTCCCTACTTAAAACTTTTCAATTTCTTGCAAAGATTGGCTCCAAGACTCTATGTGCTTGGTTTCTTGTTGACCTCATATTTTTGCCCTGATTAATGGCTCCAGCCATTCTGGTTTACAGTTCCTCAAAAATAAATGCATGTTTTCTTGAATTTTCTAAATGCTTGTTTTCCTTCTTTACTTTACTCAAATATCATCTAGGGGTTTTTTTTTTTTTGTCCCCAAATAATGTTCTATTGTTTTTGGTGAAAGTAGCACAGTAAATTAATTTCCCATTTGAAAGTTTCTTTGTAGATTATTCAGTGACGTTAGTTACATTATTCACAACACGTGAACATTCTCTTTTTATTTTGATTGTTCTGTTTCTAGTACTCCAGTTTCTTAGTTTTAGAGACCTTTTGGTCTCATATAGATGGTTTTTCAGTAGAGTACCAGTCTTAACGGGCAGTATGCTTTATTGGTGTGACATTCTGTTATTTTGCTAAAAGGTTATTTCAGGATATAGTTTGAGTTAAAGGTTTAAAGGGTACTCAGGGCATTAGTCTCAGGGAATCCTCTGGTCTCTACTGGTTCTGTAAATCTAAGAATTTGAGTTTTGTTATTACATTTTTCTCCCGTTCTGTGTGAGACCATCTATTGTGACTCTCATCAGAACAGTCGGTAGTGGTAGCTGGATACCACTTGTTCTTCTGGTCTCATGGTGGATGAGGCTGTGGTTTGTATAGGCTGTTAACCCTGTAGACTTGTTTCTTCTCTGAGACTTTGGTCATCCAATCTATTAGTCAGAATATTTGTTAACTAATTTAATATTGACTAGCTAGATGTTACACAGTTAACCATTGTGGGATTTTTTTGTCAGTGTTCTGTTGGGATAGTTCTACTTTTTCAGGTCTCTTCCTTTATTTTTATTCTGATAAATATATAAACAGTTGCCACTTCAGCACTTTTTACATGTACAATTCAGTGACAATAGTTACATTCATCATGTTTTGCAACCATCACCACTATGTTTCCAAATTTTTCTATCACTCTTAACAGAAACTCTGTCCCCACTAAGCAGTGAGTTCCTCTTTCTCCTGCTCTTCCATCCGTGGTAACCACAGATAAACTTGGATCTAATATTTGATCTAACATTTGGTTATTACAAATCATAAAGGGGATTGTATAGTATTTGTCCTTTCATGACTGACTTACTTCACTCAGCATAATGTTTCAAATTTGATCCATGTTGTAGCATATATTGGAATATTATTTCTCTTTATAATAATATAATACTCCATTGTATGTATGTCCATGTTTCGTTTATTCAGTCATCTGTTGATAGACATTTAGGTTGTTTATGTCTTTTGGCTATTGTGAGTAGTCCTGCAATGAATATCGGTGTATATCATTTCTCTTTCCCAGTTTTTCTTTGAAAATTTCCCAAGTTTTTTTTTTCCATTCTTCTTTTGATCCTACAGAACTTGACAGACAGGTACTGAACTTTTTCTTTTTCTGAATCTTAGTCTGTCATCTGATATTCATAAAGGAGAGGTGAGATTTCTCTTCTTTTATAGAAGGAATGTTATGAACTAAATCTTCAGTTAGTATTTGGCATGTTAAATGAGAATGAAAGGAATTTAAAAATCCTTTCAGACCTAAGCTGTCTTTCTAGATTGTTGTCTTGCTGCACAGTCTTATTTTATGTATCAGAAGTTAAATATTAACTACTGTTCTCCTTTGCATACCTGCTGAGACTTTGTTCTAATGAAGGAGATGGATGACCTTTCTTAAGATAGGACGGTCAACATGTGATGGTCAGTTTTATGTGTTAAAGTGTCTAGGCCATAGTACCCAGTTATTCAGTCAAATGCTAGTGCAGGGATTGTTGTAAAGTTAATGTTGTAGATGTAATTAACATCTACCATCAGTTGATTTTAAGTAAAGGAGATTATCCTCAATTATCTGGATGGGCCTGATCTAATCAGTTGAAATGCCTTAAGTGCAGAACTGAGGTTTCTCTGAAGGAGAAGAAATTCTACCTGTGGATTACAGCATTAGCTCCTGCCCAAGAGTTTCTAGTTTATCCTTCCTGACAGTGTACCCTGTGGATTTTGAACTTTCTTAACCAGCCTCCATAATAGTATAAACCAATTATTTGGAAGAAATCTCTTGTAGTTAATTTCTAAAATAATTTCGTAATAATCTCTTTTTCTGGTGGAACCCTGGATGATTCAGATTTTGGTATTGGACAGTAGCGTACAACCATAACAAATATCTAAAAATGTTGGATAATGAGTAGAGGCTGGAAAAATTTTGAGAAGCATAATTGAAAAAGCATAGATTGCTTTGAACAGACTGGTGATAGAAATATGGATGCTAAGGGTGATTCTTTTGCGGTCTTAGAAAGAAATGAGGAACATGATAGAGAATACATATACTGCATGAACAAAATATTGATAGAAATAAAGATATTAAAGATGCCTCTTATGAAGGTTCATAGGGAATCGAACATGTTATGAGAAACTGGAAAAAAGGGATATATTCCTGTTCTATTGTGGACAAAACTTGGCTGGATTGTCTCCTGTTGTATGGAAAGCAGAGCTTATACGTGATGAACAAGTTAGCTGAGATTTTCATACAAAGTATTGAAGGTGCCTGGTTTTCTTGCTGTTACAGTCATGTGAGAAGAAAGGTAAATTGATGAGAGAACTGTTAAATAAAAAGAAACCAGCATTTGTTGATTTAGAAAGTTCACAGCCTATTCAGATTATGAAAAATGTTAATATTAGGAGATTTATTATTAGGAGAGTGTACTCTGGAGACAAGACCTAAGGTGTGGCTGGGTGACATTTTGATAAAGAGAGAGTAGATGTGTTAACTCATGACTGGCCCAATTAGCCATCTAACAGAAGCCGGAAATAGAGATAAGAGTTTTCCAGGAAAGATCAGGGAGTAAGTAGGAAGAGTGCTCTTATATTGTGGGGATTGTGGTTAGTGTCATAAAGCAAAATATGTGTGAATTGGAAAACCAGTTTTCTCCGTAAACTTTCATCAAATCACAACAAAAGGTTAAAAAACAAAATATAATGTAGCTGTGAAAAAAAAGAATGTTTAGTGGCAGAGGCAAACTGAGCCACCCTGGGTACAGAGACAAATCAAGTTGCTGTGACTGTAAAGAGCATAAAGGCATATAAGAGCCACTGCAGACCAAATATGAGAGCTGGGAGTTCAAGAGAATTATTCTCAGACCTCTAAACCTAGTGGAACTTACTCAACTGGGTTGATGAGGTTATTTATGGTAAAACTGGAGGGAATGTAAACTAGTACAGCCACTATAGAAAAAGTCTTGACAGTTCCTCAAAAAATTGAATATAGAACTACCGTATGACCTAGCAATTCTAGATATACATTCAGAAGAAGTGAAATAGAATGCAAACAGAAATCTGTACACCAGTGCTCATTACAGCATTTTTCACAATAGCCAAAAGATGGGAACAGATGAAATGTCCATCAAAAGATGAATGGGTAAACAAAATGTGGTATATCCATACAATGGATTATTATTCAGCCATAATGTGAGGGCTATGAACAGTGCAAGATAGGTCTTGCCCTTAAAGGACTTTGGGGGAAAACCAGAGTACTTAAGTTGATATGGGCCAGGAAAAACAAACCAAACACCTGATGTCAGTTGGAACATATTACCTAGTACAAAAATAACCTCATCCATCATAGAGTAGACCTGTTTTTCCTGGGTCCCCTGCAGGTATCCTTTCACATAAGCACTAAGTATAGGAACCCCTACTCCACACCGCTGTGCATGGATATCTATCCCATTGACTAGGTGCATCACTGTCCATTGACAGCAGGAATTTTGGTGCAAACCTCTGCCTGTAAGTTCTGTAATGAAAGTTGTATCTGATCAACCTGGCTTCTTTTTTATTTTATATTTTTAGTTTTACTGTGGTAAAAACGTGCTAACAAGACATTCGCCAACATAACAACTTCCACACTTACAACTCAAGGGCATTGATGACATTTTTCATGTTCTGCCACCATAATTGCTGTCCTTTTCCTAAATATTCCACCACCATTAACATAAACTCAGTACTTCACATACAAAACCTTCCCCTTTCCCTTCTACGCCTCGTAACCACTAATAATCTTTGATATATAATATAATCTTTGATATATACATATGCACACACACACACATATTTTACCCCCCAACTTGTTTAAGAATTTCCCCCCACACCCAATCCCTGGTAGCCAACAAAGAAAGTTCCTTCCATATATAAACCTTTCCTTCCCTTTTTATGATAGTGGACTAATACAATATTTGTCCTTCTGTGATTGACTTATTTCTTTCAGTATAATATCATCCAAGTTCATCCATGTTATGCCGTGTTTTGCAGATTCTACATTATTCTTTAGTGTTCCATAATAATCCATTGTGTGTATGTGCCAGAGTTTATTTATCCATTCATTCATTGATAGGCACTTAGGTTGCTTCTGTCTCTTTGCTGTTGTGAATAGTGCTGCAATGAGCATGAGTGTGCATGTATCTATTCGTGTCCTGGCTCTCATTTTTTAGGATATATACTTAGTAATGGGATTGCAGGATCAAATGGTATTTCTTTTCCCAACTTTTTAAAGAATTGCCATACCAATTTCCACAGTGGTTGTATCATTTTACAGTCCCACCGGCAGTGTATGAAGAGTCCCAGTGTCTCCACATCCTCACCAGCATTTGTTATTTTCTGTCTTTGTTGAACTTTGCTATTAATGCTGCGGTAAGATGGTATCTTATGGTTGTTTTGATTTACATCTCTCTAAGAGCTAATGATCGTGAACATTTCTTTATGTGTTTGTTGGCTGCCTGAATATCTCCTTTGGTGAAGTATCTGTTCATTTTTTCTTCCCATTTTTAAATTGTATTGTTTGCCTTTTTATTATTGAGGTGTTGGAGTTTTTTATAAATTTTAGAGATAAGTCCTGTGTCAGATATATCATTGCTGAAAATTTTTTCCCTATCTGTAGATTCTCTTTTTACTCTGTTGGAGAAGTCTTTTGATACACATAGGAATTTAATATTTAGAAGACCCTAGTCATCAGTTTATCTTCTTCTGTTTGTGTATTTTGGGTTATTCTTGATACTCTATTTATGCCATAAATTAGGGACCCTAAGTTTGCCCCTATTTTTTCTTTGATGCACTTTATAGTTTTAGGTTTCACAGTTAAGTCTTTGATCCCTCTGGAGTTAGTTTTTGTGTATGGTGTGAGGTATGGATCTTGTTTCATTTTTCTGCAAATGGATATCCAACTTTGCCGGCACCATTTGTTAAAAAAAAAAAAAAAAAAAAAAAACTGTCTCTTTCCAATTATGGATTTCGGTTCTCTGTCAAAGATGAGCTGACCATGGGTAGATGGTTCTACCTCTGGTTCTCAGTTCTGTTCCCCTGGTCTATGTGTCTGTCATACCAGTACTAGGCTGTTTTGACTACTGTGGCTGTGCACTAGGTTTTGAGATCCAGGAGTGTGAGACCACCTACATTGTTCTTCTTCAGTAGTAGTTTGCTTATCTGAGGTCTGTTTCCTTTCCATATAAAATTAATGATTGTTTTTTTCCATGTCTTTGAAGAATGTTGATGGGATCTGGATCATGAGTGTATTGAATGTATAGATTGGTTTGGGTAGAATTGACATTTTCAGTGTTCAATCTTCTTATCCATGAGTGTAGTATGTTCCATTTATGTAGATCTCTTATAGTTTCTTGAAGTAGTGTTTTTTAGTTTTCTTTGTATAGGTCTCTTGTGTTCCTGGTAAGATTTATTCCTAAGTATCTTATCTTTTTGGTAGCCATTGTAAATGGTATTGATTTCCTTATTTCCTTTTCAGAGACCTCTTTGCTGGTAGAGAGCAATACAACTTACTTTTTGTATGTTGATCTTGTATCCTGCCACCATGCTAAATCTTTCAATAAGTTCCAGTAGTTTTCTTGTTGACTCTCTTGGGTTTTCTATGTATGTGTTGTTGTTGTTGTTATGTGCCATCAAGTCAGACCTGACTCATAGCAACCCCTTCATGGGTTTCCCAGGTAGTATCACTATGGAAGTAGATGCCCAACCTTCCTTCTGAGGAGTGGCTGGTGGGTTTGAACCACCAGCCTTCTGGTTAGCAGTCATGTGCCTTAGGCACTATGCTACCAGAGCTCCCAGTTTTTCTATGTATAGGTCATATTATCTGCAACTAGGGATAGTTTTACTACTTCCTTACCAATTTGGATGCCTTTGATTACACTTTCTTGTGTTATTGCCCTGGCTAGGACTTCCCAATACTGAATAAAAATGGAGAGCATGCTTGTCTGCTTCCCGTTTGCGAGAGGAATGGTTTCAGTCTCCCTCCATTGAGAATAATGTTGGCTGTTGGTTTTGCGTACATGCCCATTATTATGTTTAGGAATTTCCCTTCTATTCCTATTTTTTTAGAAATTTTATCAGGAATGGATATTTTGATATGATCAGGTGATTCTTCTCCTTCATTTTACTTATGTGATGGATTATGATGATTGTTTTTCTAATGTTGAGCCACCCTTGCATACCTGGTATGAATCCACTTGGTCATAATGTATTTTTTGATATGTTGTTGCAATGCAGTCTATTGGCTAGGATTTTGTTGACAATTTTTGTGTCTATGTTCATGAGGGATATTGTTCTGTAGATTTCCTTTCTAGTGGTGTCTTTGCTTGGTTTTTGTATCAGAGTTATGCTTGCTTCATAATATGAATTATGGAGGATTCTGTCCTTTTCTATGTTCTGGAATAGTTTGAGTAGGATTGGTGTCAACTCTTTACTCTGAATGATTGGTAGAATTCTCCAATGAAACCATCTGGGCTGGGACTTTTTATTGGGGTGGTGGTGGTAATTTTTGGAAGATTGGGCAGTCCACTTCTGTTCTGGTTACCTAGTGCCACTCTGACAGGAATACACCACAAATGGGATGGACTTAACAAACAGGAGTTTATTCTTACAGTCTGGAAGCTTTAAGTCCAAGTTCCAAGTGCCAGGCTCTAGGGGGCTGCGTAAAAGCCCCTCAACTTTGGGCTTCAGCTCTGTCTTCTGCTCCCAGCCCACTGGAGCTAGAGCCATTTCTTTACTCAGCCAGCCACTAGCTGCTGAGGCTGAGAAGCCCCAAGGTTGACAAGTAAAAAGGCACAATCCCGATGTTACCAAACCACACAGCAGGCCATTAACTCAAGTCCTTTGTAAGTCCCAAGGTCAGCAGAGCATGGCAGGCTGCTGAGCAATGACACGGCTACATGCAGGGTCCAAGCATGCCATAGGCTAGAGACCATTCTCAAAGCTTCTCCTTATATACAGGAAGCAGACCACATACCCAAAGGCAGCTTACTCAGCTGCTCCCAGTAGATTCCACCATGGAGTTGATTACCAGTCTCATCATGAGGAACACTACATCCAGCTGCCCAGCCACTCAACCAGGCCTAGACAAGTTGACATACAAACATAACCATCACAACTGCCGTAGTGATACCACCTTGGAAACCCAAGGAGGGATCGCTATGAATTGGATCAGATGCCACAGCTGTGAGAGTGTTTGGTTTTTTTTTTTTTAATTTTTTTTTTATGACCTGTTTAATTTCTTCTTTGTTATGGGCCTGTTCAAATGTTCTACCTCTGTCTCTGTTAGTTTAGGTAAGTAGTGTATTTCTAGAAATCTGTTAATTTCTTCTAGATTTTCAAATTTGTTGGAGTACAGTGCTTCATAGTATCCTGATAATATTTTTTTTATTTCTGTTTGTTCTCTTTTGATGTTGTCCATTTCATTTCTTATTCATGTGGTTAGCATCATCTCCTTCTTTTCCTTTGTGAAGTTTGCCAGTGGTTTGTTGATTTTATTAATTTTTGCAAAGAACTAACATCTAGTCTAGATTTTTCCTGTTGTCTTTCTGTTTCATTTATTTCAGCTTGAATCTTTATTATTTCTTTTCGTCTCTTGACTTTAGGTTTTTTTTTTTTTTCTTTTTTAATGTGTGCATCTATTGCTATAAATTGCCCTCTGATTACTGCTTTTACTGTGTCCCAAAGATTTTGGTATGTTGTTTTGATTATTACTTGATTCAAGGACTTTTTAAGTTCATTTTTTATATTTTCTGAGAAGATGCTTTGCAGTATTTCAGTGTTTTTTAAATTTATTAAGCTTGCTTTGTGGGCAGATATATGGTCTATCCTGGAGAGAGAATGTTCTATGTGTTCTGGAAAAGAATATATATTTGGCTGTTGTTGGGTTAAGTGCTCTATAGATGTCTATAAGGTCAAGTTGGTGGATTGTATTGTTTACTTCTTCTGCATCTTTGTTGATTTTCATTGCAGTTGTTCTATCTTTCATTGAAAGTAGTGTATTAAAGTCTCCTACTATGACTGTGGAGTCATTTATTTGTCGTTTTGATTCTGTGAAAGTCTGATTAGTGTGTTTTGAGGCTCTTTCATTGGGTACGTAGATATTTATTATGGTTATGTTCTCTTGTTCAATTGATCCTTTGAGAGCTCTGGTGGTATAGTGCCTAAGGCATTTGACTGCTAACCAGAAGGCTGGCAGTTCATACCCATGAGCCACTCCTCAGAAGGAAGATTGGGCAATCTACTTCTGTGGAGATACTGCCTCAGAAACCCGAGGAGGGGTCACTATGAGTCGAATCGACTTGACAGCAGTGAGTATTCATTATATAATGTCCTTCCTTGTGTCTTATGGTGGCTTTTGTCTCAAAGTCTGTTTTATCAGAAATTAATATTTCTGGCCCTGCTCTTTTTTGATTGCCATTTGCTTGATATATCTTTTTTCACCCTTTGAGTTTTAGTCTGTTTTTGTCTTTATCTCTAAGGTATGTCTCTTCTAGACAGCATATTGATGAGTCATGTTTTCTTATCCATCTGTAGCTCTCTGTGTCTTGAGTGGTGCATTTAATGCATTGACATTCAGTGTAATTATTGACAAGTATGAATTTATTGATACCATTTTGTTAATGTGGTTTTTTTGTGATCTTGTTCATTTCTTTGATCCATATAATTTTCTGTGCTTAGCTTATTTTGTTTATGAATTGTGTTGTCTCCTTCACGGGAGCTCTGGTAGCATAGTGGCTAAGACACTTGACTGCTAACCAGAAGGCTGGCGGTTCAAACCCACCAGCCACTCCTCGGAAGGAAGATGGGGCAATCTACTTCCGTAGTGATACTG
>NW_006921826.1:1189681-1216986 GCF_000298275.1 Orycteropus afer afer | reverse complement strand
GGTGGAGGTGGGAGAGGAGCTGTTGCATTGTGGTAAACTGTGGTCAATGTCATGAGACAAAGTGTATGTAAACTGCTGTATGGAAAGTGAATTTGCTCTGTAAATCTTCACCCAAATCACAATAAAAGAAACAGAAAAAAAATGAAAAAAAAAGAAAATCCTATGAAGCACAGTTCTGCTTTGACACACATGATATCACAATGAGGCAAATTGGCAATTTTATTTTTTTTTGGTTAGGATCCCTGATATTATACTACTTTTAATATTCAAGTATGTACTTTTGTATACTAATGGAAATACAAAGCACAAACATGTAGTTTGAAAATATTTATTTTAAAAATATATGTAAAATTTGTCATGTTATTGTTGTTGTTGTGTGCGGTGGAGTTGGACCCGACTCATAGTGACCCCTCCTTGGGTTTCCAAGGCAGTATCACTTTGGAAGTAGATTGCTTAACCTAATAAGATTGGGCAATTTAATTTTCACCAAATTAGATATTTGAAGACACATTAACTCGTAGGCCTCAGTTTATATTATACTTTCTCCCAACTGCTCACAACTGAATTTTCTAGAAGAAAATAATTCACTAATATTTTGAGAACTAATGCTTCCATAATACATTTTTCCATCAGTCCCATAAAATAATTTTTGGTTGACACTGTACTTGAAGAAGGTTTTAATATTTTCATCCATACAGTGGATGGGTGAAAATCACCAAATATTAAATTTAAACTCTTTTTTACTTTGTTCCAAACAGATTATTGAGAGTTTTATTTTGATCTATCTTCATCACCTTGAAAAAATAAAAAACTCTTGTAGATATCAAAACTTTCTTTGTCTCTAAATATACTTGTTTATGTGAAAAACTAAATTTTTGGTAATCTGGACATATTTAGTATTTTTTCTCTTCCTTTAAGTTGAAAAACACATGATTAACATTTGTCATAAATTAAGTAAGCTTACCTTTCTTTCTTGGTTTTGATCTAGCAAGTGTTCTTCATCACAAAATCTTCATCTGGGAAATTTATCTGATGACTCTAGGCAAATAAAGTTGAAAGAAGATGATTTAAAAATTTCCTTCATGTCCTAGTTGCAGGTTAAGTTGTCCTTGTTTTACATTCATTTCAAACTGTCCTGATACAATTTTTTAGTAAATGCCTCTAAGCTTTCTTTCCTTTTCATATAGGAAAAAACTTTTACATGAAATTATTTTCTTTGTATTTATAGTCCCCTGTCCATTCTTGGATCTCTTTAAGAGATTTACTTTTCTTTCTTTTCTTCTTTTATTTTAAGGGAGTTCAAAATAGCACCTTTTTAAGAGAGAAACTCTATTTAAAAGCTTAGTTTGTACTAAGAACTAGGCATAAAAATATGACTGAGACCAATCTTCCCATAAAGAACTGTTTGCCTCATCTTCCTCCCGTGGAGCAGCTAGTGGGTTTGAACTGCCAAACTTTCTCATTAGCAGCCAAATGCCTTGCCCATTGCTCCACCAGAGCTCCTTTAAAAAACCATAAAAACCTCAAAAAAAGCTAAACTTGTTGCTATCCAGTCGGTTCTGACTGACTCATAGTGACCTTATTTCGTCGCAGAGCAGCTGGTGCTTTCAAATTGCCACTTAAACACTGGGTCTCACTTATGATACAGCAGTAAAAAATGTAAGGCAATAATTTTATTTAAGAAAGCTAGCAGCATACAATGAAGAAAACACTGGCTTTGAAACCTCATAATTTTTCAAAAAATCCAGGTTCAGTCACTTTCAAGAGGTACGACATTGTTCAAGTTACTTATTCTCTCTGAGTCATTACAGTATAATCTTTAAAAATAACTCTCCACAGAGAAAATACAGTACAGATCCTAGGAAATAAGAAGTGTTTCATCCATCATCTATAATTCTTCAACATGTATTCAAAGGCATTGCCACAAAACAGGAAAAGTAGCTGGGAAATCTGTATTTGCAAAAGAGATTGTGAGAATGGAAAGCATCTGCAATGAGCATAAAAAGTCCAAAATGTAGATTTGCTTCCAGAGAAGATGGAGTAGCTTCATATCTTCCAGATTTTTCCTCTTACAACTAAAAATGACTAGCCATAACACATTAAACAAGCATTGGAAGATTCTGAAAGTTTGAACCAATAGATGGATTGTCTAGGGAACTCAGGATTTGAAGAATAGTACAGAAATGAGTCCCATAGAATTTCTCACTGCCTCTTATGTAGTCCAGACAGGGTACTGGAGAACCCAGAACCACAAACAGGCAAAGACAAAAAAAAAAAAAAAGTAAAAACAAGAGAACAGAAAACTCAAACGGCACTGCATAAACAAACAGGAGCAATTGCATGAAGGAAAGAAGGGAAGGAGGGAGGGAGGGAGGAAGGAAGGAAATGAGAAGAAAAATTTCAAAAATATATTAATAAAAAGAAAAAAGAAAGATAATGTGAAAAGGAGAAAAAGAAAAACCCATAATATCTGGGGAGGGGTAATGAGAGAAAATAATAAAAGAATAGTAAGGAAAAATTAGGGAAACTGCAAAAGGGACAACAAGGAATGGGAAGAACTAAAAGAAACAACAAAAAGGGACCCAGGAAAAGGGAAAAGGAAAAAATATACTACAAGAACCAGGGAAGGGAAAGAGAGAAATGAATAAATAAGAAAGAAAGGAGGAAGATAAAAAGGATAATTTAAAACAAAACTGTAGGGGGTGGGGCACAACACCTGACCTCTTTCAGGGCACAGACCAAAATGGAATTCCTGCTGGTCAAGAAGGTGGGTGGAGGCAGAGGATGGCCATACCTCTGTTCACTAAGAGGGTGTGGGATATAAGAATAACAAGGGGAATATTTCGCCTTTCTAGTCATCAGCCTCCAGGGTGATTGCCCATGCCAGCCTCAGTAAGCAGAGCCTATTCTTAGATTGTTTTCCAGGTCAGAACCCTACTTGCATGTATTTAAAATGGCCATACCTCTTGCAGATGTTTAACATAGCTCTGCCCTCAGGACAGCCAGCAGTCCCCAGCTGTGTTTGTCTCCTTCTTCACTGTTTTCCTTCCTGGTTGTTAGACACCAGTGTAATCCTTGCCCAAGTAGTCCTTGGTGAGCAGAGCCAGTTCTTACGTTGCTACTGTGACATGTGAAGGTGGTATCACATAGAAGTAGATTGCCCAACCTTCCTTCCAAGGAGTGGCAGGTGGGTTTGAACTGCCAGCCTTCTGGTTAGCTGTCAAATGCCTTAGGCACTATGCCACCATTAGTGGTTATCATATGTGAGAAGAAGGGGGAAAGGGGAAACTTTTGCTTAGGAGTCATTCAGTTATATTAATAGTGATGGAATGATTTTGAAATGGAAAGTGAGAATGGCTGTATAACACGAAGGCTATAATCAGTGTCACTGAATTGTACATGTACATGTGGAAATTAGTGAAAGTTATATGTTGTATATATTTTCAGCAAAAAAAAAAGCAAAACATATAATAATAAAAACTCATGGACAAATTTAAAAAAAAAGTTTGCACTGTGTCTTTCAATCATAAGAGTAGTTTCAATTACTGCCCAGTTGCAAGCCAATAATTGTCTCTCACATGACATGTACCATACCACCACATCTGGAAATTTCTTGGTACAAAATTCCAGTGATACCACTGGACCACATTCAACAGTTTATTATTATTATTATGTAGTGTGACTTGTAGATACTTCTAAAATCATATATGAGTGTGGATCATATCTCTCTATATATCTATATACACACACACACATATATGTATGTATGTATGAATATATATACACACAAACATATATGTATATATATGTATTTATGTGTGTGTTGTGTGTCTATGCACACACACATACACACACATACATACTGTATACTCACTGCCATCAAGTCAATTTGACTCAGTGCTCCCTCCTTGGGTTTCTGAGGCAGTATCTCTGTGGAAGTAGATTGCCCACTCTTCCTTCCGAGGAGTGACTGGTGGGTTTGAACCACCAGCCTTCTGGTTAGCAGTCACATGCCTTAGGTACTACGTCACCAGAAAATGTTGACTGAGCCACCATATTTAGATGTAGTTTTCTGTTCATTGCTCATGCTCAGTTTTAAAGGTAGTTTAATGGATAGCAGCTGGCGATATTCCTAGATGTGGAGCATACATCCTTCAGAATCTAGGCAGCCTAAACAGGCAGTGTTCTTCTTGCTTATTTAATTCAGGGGTAAGCAAAAACAGTGGTTTATCCTTAGAGATACCCCCTCAGAAACCCACGGAGGGGGGTTGCTATGAGTCAAATTGACTCAATGGCATTGAGTTTGGTTTTTTTTTTGGTTTTGGTGGAGTGTCATGGGTGGCTCTCCCCACATTATTCCTAAGAATTTTAATTTGGGTGGTGGGGTAGTTAAGGTTGTGTGTCAGCTTGGCTGGGCCTGGTTGAGTGGCTGGGCAGCTGGGTGTAGTATTCCCTATGATGAGACTGGCAGTTAACTCCATGGTGGAATCTACTGTTAGCAGCTGAATAGCTACCTTTGGGATGTGTTCTACTTCCTGCATATAAGGAGAAGCCTTGGGAACAGTCTCTAGCTTTATGGCACCCTTGAACCCTGCATGTAGCAGAGTCTTTGTTAAGCAGCCTGCCATGCTCTGCTGCTTGTGGGACTTAATGGACATGAATTAATGGCCTGCCATGTGATTTGGTGATATTGGGACTGTGCCTTGTTACTTGTCAACCTTGGGTTTGTCAGCCTCAGCAGCCAGCAGCTGAGTGAAGAAAAGCCTTCAGCTTCAGTGGGCCAGGAGCAGGAGGCTTAGCTGAAACCCAAAGTTGAGGGGCTTTCACCCAGCTCCTAGAGCCTGGCACTTTGAACTTGGACTTAAAGCCTCCAGACTGTAAGAGAATAAACTCCTGTTTGTTAAAGCCATCCCATTTGTGGTATTTTCTGTTAGAGCAGCACAGAGGTAACCAAATACACATGGGCCCTTAGATATTTGTTAGGTATCTCAGCCAACCTCTGGTAGTCATGAGTGTCACTAATACATTTTACTGAGTCCTAGATTGTTCTTAAATTTGTGATATTATATCATCAGTGTACTGTTTTATCATGCTCAGCATCTGTGTCAAGTCTAAATACCGTCTAACCAAGCTGTCCTGGTTATCTGACAAATTCAGATAACTTTGTGGCAATACAGTAAATGTAAACAGATCTTTTTCACCTGAAGGCAAACCATACTTTGCGATATTCTGAGATTGGGAATGAAAAAAAGCATTTGCAAATTGAATCATAGAGTACCAATTTCCTTTAAGTTGTAATTTTTTTTTTTTTTTGGACCATGATTTGGGTGAAAGTCCACAGAGCCAACTCATCCTCCATACAGCAGTCCCCACCCACCCCATCTTACAACATTGACTGCAATCCTCACAATGCAACTGCTCTCCTACCACTTCCCCCCTGTGGTCACCCACTTCCTGTTGTCCCTCCTCCCACGCACTCCAAGCCATCTCCCTGTGCAAACACTGCCCCTATAATCTTCCATGATCGACTCCACTTACTTGTGCAAATGCCCACCCTATATGCCCATTCACTGTTTGGCCAGAAGCCATGGGAATGAGATCAACTCCAGGCTCAAACTTGTATTTTTGTTGAAATCATAACAGGAACTGCTGATGTTATGGATGGTGCTTTATTCAGACTTTGATGATCTACTCTTATATTCCATGAGCCTTTTTCACTTGCACACAGGACTGTTGCCATCAGCTTTCAGTTTGTTGGACTGTGGTAGCTTGCATGTTGCTGTGACATTGGAAGATATGCCACCAGTATTTCAAATACTAGCAAGGTCACTATAGACAGGTTCAGTGGAGCTTCCAGTCATAAATAGTATGAAAAATTTGGCAATTTACTGTTGAAAATTAGCCAATGACAACATAACATTGTTTGCTTTGGATACTTCATCAAAAACCAAAACCAAAACCAAGCCAACTGCCATTGAGTCAATTCTGACTTATAGTATATTCCTTTAGGACAGGGTAGAACTTACCTTATAGGTCCAAGGCTACAAACCTTTATGGAAGCAGACTACTTCGCCTTCCCCCCGAAGAGTGCTTAGTGGATTCAAACCACCAACATTTTGGTTAGTAGCCATATGCTTTAACCACTGCTCCACCAGATGTCCTTGGATGTGTCATCAGGAGGGATTAATTGCTGGATGTTTCTTGAAGTAGAGGGTCAAAGAGGGTGAGGGAGACCCTAGGTGAGATAGATTGTCACAATAGTTTCAACAGTGGACTCAAACATGCTAGTGATCTTGAAGATGATGCAGGACTAGGCAGTGTTTCATTCTGTTGTATGTAAGGTTGCCACGTGTTGAAGCCAACTTTTGGAAGGTGTCTATCTATCTACAGGGTTATTGTACAGAGAATTAGCTGGTACTAGCACTCTGACTTCTAATATGTCATTAAAGTGGTGATACTGTTTTTCCCTACCAAGTATTCAATATTCTCACAAATTGAAAACCTGTGTGGGTTCAGGCTATGCTATTGACTCCCATTTGCATGTGCAGTCAATACTGGCTAAAGCACAAACTTAACTTACCTTCTGTTTTACAATAATAGGTAACAAAACTATTCTTCAGTCAGACATGATATCCATCCCCCTAATACATTTAAGAAGAAACCTTTTGTACAGTGGTTAAGCACTTAAGTGCTTAACCAAAAGGTCAGCAATTCAAACCCACCAGTTTCTCTGTGGGTGAAAGATGTGGCAACCTGGTTCTGTAAAGATTTACAGTTTTGGAAACCCTATGAGGCGTTTCTACTCTGTCCTGTAGGGTTACTATGAGTCAAAATTGACTAGAGCAATGGGTTTGGTTGAAATATATTCTGATAAACCACTACACACATAAAGCCAGCTCAAATTCCAAATTTCATCTAAACTTTTACCACAATTTTATCAAATATTACATTTCATATTCTCCCAATCTAATTGAAATCCCCATTAGGACTTCACCAAGAAGTTTATAATCACAGTCCATTGAGCTTCTATGTTAAGGAGCCCCAGGAAGATTTCTTCTTCATCCAAGAGCATTTTATCCACTCATGTGCATATGGCCTTGGTTCCCCAGCCAGAGGTCAGGCCATTTCATCAATCATCATACTGATTAATATGCTATAATATGCTGGACTATTCTCCCCAAGATTTGAAGTCAAGTTCCTTGTTGTCATTTTTGTCTTATGGATTTTTTAGAGCTCTTCCATTTGGGAACAAAGAAAGGCTCTTATTGGCCCACACAACCTCTAGTAGTGTTGTATTAAGATGTCAGTGTCAACCTTACCAGTATTAGCTTTTTCATCCCATTCCTTAGTAACCACTTAAAGACTTTTACCTTACTGGAATGGATCCTTTGACTAATCCCTTTGTCTTTACCCATTTTCTTGTGAATAACTATAAATTTCTAAACATTTTTTTAGACCCCTGTTCTGGTTACCTAGTGCCTCTCTGACAAGAATATGCCACAAGGCTTAGGACTATAGTCGCAGGGGACATCAAGCTCATTTGGCATAACATACTACACAAAACAGTTTTCCACCTCCTACTTTGGCAAGTAGCAACTGGGATCTTAAAAATGCACAAGCAGCCATCTAGATGCAATGATGGGTCTCTCCTCATCCAGAGCAAAGAAGAATGAAGAAAACCAAAGATTCATGGAAACAATTAGTCCTGGTGACCAGTACACCATACGATCCACAGCCTATACAACTATGAGACCAGAATAACTAGATAGTGCCTGGCTACCACTGTCGGCCACTCGAAGGGGGATCTATGTAGGAGATCCTGGATAGAGAAGGAGAACAATGTGGAACAAAACTCAAAATAATTTGAAAAAAATAAAAGGGGGGATCAGGTTTGCTGGTCTGATAGAGACTAGTGGAACCACTGAGACTATGGCCTCTAGCTGCCCTACAGGTCTGGAATTGAACCCACACCTGTGACTTCCAGCCAAACAGAAAACAGGCATATGAGTTTAATTTTTACCTGAGATAGATACACTCATTGGAGAGAACAATCATGGGAGAAAGAAGGGCTGTTTATGCACAGGGCGACAGCTCGGTGGGCAGGAGTGCATGGAGGGATGGACACAGGGAAGAGGTAACTATCGGGAGGAAATGGGAGGGGAGCTGTTGCATTGGGGTAAATTGTAGTCAATGTCATGAGACAAGTGCATGTGAACTGCTGTATGGAAAGTGAATTTGCTCTGTAAACTTTCACCCAAATCACAATTAAAAATAACAAATAATAAAAAAGAGAATATACTACAAACAAGATGGCTTTAACAAACAGGAGTTTATTCTCTTACACTTTGGAGGCTAGAAGTCCGAGTTCAAAGTGCCAGGCTCTTGGGGCTGCGTGAAAGCCCCTGGACATTGGGCTTCAGCTCTGCCTCATGCTCCCAGTCCACTGAAGCTGGAAGCTTTTCTTCACTCAGGCAGTACTAGTTGCTGAGGCTAACAAGCCCAATGTCAACAAATAAAATGGCACAGTCCCGATGTTACCAAACCACATGGCAGGCCATTAATTCAAGTCCATTGTAAGTCCCAAAGTTGGCAGAACATGGCAGGCTGCTAAACAATGACATGGCTACATGCAGGGTCCAAGCGTGCTATAAGCTAGAGACTATCCCCAAGGCTTCTCCCAATATTCAGGAAGCAGACCACATTCCAAAGGCAGCTACTCAGCTGCTTGTGGTAGATCCACCATGGAGTTGATTGCCAGTCTCATCATGGGGAATAACTGCCACTCAGCTAGGCCCAGCCAAGTTGACATACAAATTTAACTACCACAATCTCTAACAAGAAGCTTGGACAATAAATCTGATACAGCTTCTCAGACTATTGGTTGATTTTATAGTAGTAAGGTTATTTGCAGTGCTCATGCACAAGGGGCTCCCTTAAACACAGTATGTACCATGTGATTCTGACTCACAGTGACCCTGTAGGACAGAGTAGAACTGCCCCACTGGGTTTCCAAGGTTGTAAATCTTTCTGAAAGCAGGCTGCCTCATCTTTCTCCCATAGGGTGGCTGGTGGGTTCCAACTGCCAACCTTTTGGCCAGCAGCTGAATGCTTTAATCACTGTACCACCAGAGCTTCCTGTGACTTGGGTAAGGGGCATGTTAAGTAAATGAACTTCACAGTCATCATAAATCAAACTCACTATGTCTTGTATACATAGTATATCAAGTACTGAATAATTTTTGACATTTAGAGGAGAGGAAGGACAGTTCCCCTTCTCAGGGTAAACAAACTTTACAGCAGCTTCTATCCAGTCCACTAAGCTAGTTTTCTCCTCAGGACAATCTGCTCTGTGTTTGGATTATATAAGCCATCTGTGATTGTTCAGTAATAAGCTGTGGGTCTTGCATCAACCCAAACATGCTTCTCCATTTACAGCATTCAAAACCAAGGAGACTGCTCCTGTTTTAGTCACTTGCACAATTCATTTTAATGACATTTTTTTCAGGAAGCTGATGATATAAGCCTGCCAGATGAGACAAATTCATTCAGTACTCCCTAGTTTCGGTAGTTTCTTGGTTTTGCAGCGCTATCAGCAGGACTAGCTTCTTGGTGATGAGAAGCCATAGAGGTGTTAGATCTCTTGTTCTATCATAATTTTTCCCTTTGATGGCTGTCCTGAGGCTAGTGGCCACAACTTGTACTGTCCAGAATCTGAGACTGGTGCAGTGATAGGTCCTTCTTGTTACTCTCTGCTTTCATTTTGGTTATTACAGATAAAAATAATGAAAAGACTGTATATTTAGCTTATTTCTCTTTATTTTTCACTTCTTGATGTATCCATTGTTCCAACTCCTCAATAGATGGGTATATCTTTTCTAAATTTATGGAGAACTTTGACCTGCAGTAACTGATCACAGAGCAGCTGCCATCTAGGTGGCTGTACTGGGTGATTCAGTAGGCATCAAAGACTCATCATCACTGCCCCATCTCCTTCCTAATCCCAAACAATCCTTTTGCTATGTTTCTTTCTTTTTTTTTCCCACCTCATTGAGTTTCTTTGTTTTTTTGAATTTGATTGTGATTTGGGTGAAAGTTTACAGAGGAAATTCAGTTTCTATACAGCAGTTTACATACACTTTGTCTCATTACATTGACTTCAATTTCCCACAATGCAACAGCTCCCCTCTCTCTTCCTCCCCATAGTTACCTCTTCCTTGTGTCCTTCCCTCCCATGCATTCCTGCCCCTGAACTGTCTCCTTTTCCTTTTGCTATGCCCCCTGAGCTGTCTTCTTGTCCTTTCGCTATGTTTCTTGAACCTCCTATTAAATCTTGCTTCAATGACTGTGGTTCATTGTAGGGAGCTGATAGTATATGTGTTTTGTTTGATGTACTGCACCTTTCTTAGCTATTGAAGGTGAAATTGCATTGATTTGTGTTCTTGGTCTCTGCATCTTGCAGTTGATGATACTTCTGTCATTCTTTAGCAACATGTAGTGAAGTCAGCATTAACTCATTCATTATTTAATTATTTAATTGTTTATTTAATTAATTATTTAATCACTTATTTGTTCTTTTAATAAACATATATTGAATATCTTTTCTTGACTTTCTAATAGCGATCTCATACAATATTTGCCCTTTAGTGATTGACTGATTTCAGTCAGCATTATATATCCTCTGGGTGCATCCATGTTCTGAGAAGTTTCACAGATTCATTGTTATTCTTTAGTGTTGCACAGAATTCCATCGTGTGTATGTACCATAGTTTGTTGATTCATTCCTCCGTTGATGGACATTTAGGTGGTTTTCATCTTTTTGCTATTGTGAATAGTACTGCAGTGAACATAGGTGTGCATACCTCTGTTCCTTTCACAGCACTTATTTCTGTAGATTATAGACCTGGCAGTGGGATAACCAACTTTTTAAGGAGTTACCATACTGTTTCCTACAGTAGTAGTACCATTTTACAATCCCACCAGCAGTGTATGAAGATGCATTCTTTGTATTACTAGGGGAAGGGATGGTTAACCACTAACTAGAAGGTAAACATATATTAACTTGGGTAGAGGGGAAGGCATTATATAATAAGGGGAAGGTCAGCAAAAAATGATCAAGGCAAAGGAAAATACTGGGAAGAACATAACAGTTAAAGGCAACAGAGGTAAATACTATTACATACACAATCCTGCAATAACAATAGTAACAGTAATCTACAAGTAGATACATAGATATACAACCTGAACAGGTGTAGGAAGGCGAATGGGACTTCACCTACAAATATATGTAGGTTTGACAGAGGTCATTTCTACATGTGTATATATGTGCTGCAAATACGTCCATGAATATAATGGAGTATATAGGAAGGTAAAGTTACGAAAACTTGTTCACTATAACCAAACACCTTGAGGAAATGGGCCTGGGGTCTCAGGACCATAGTCTGAAATGATGTCAAGATGAGTTGGCTCAACGTAGTCCACAAACAAAATGTTCTACGTCCTACTTTGGTGAGTAGTGACTGGGGCCTAAAAAGCTTGTGAGTAGCCATCTAAGGTGCATCTATTGGTCTCTCCATATCTGGAGCAAGAAAGAGTGAAGAATATCAGAGGCACGTGGAAACAATGAGTCGAAAGGAAAATTGGACCCCAGACTCCACGACCCAGAGACCAGAAGAACTAGGTGGTGCCTGGCTACTACTACTGACAGCTCTGAAAGGAGTGACTTTAGAAGGTCTTGGATAGAGTGGGAGAAAAATGTGAAACATAACTCATAATCATAAAAATGATCAGGTTTAGGCTTACTGCTTGGATAGAGACCAGTAGAATCCCCAAGACTGTCACCTTTAGTCAACTTTTGGACCTGGAAGTTAACTAGCCCCCATGGCTCAATTTTCAGCCAAATAATAAGACAGGTCTACAGGTGAACAGTAACCCTAGGCAGGTATGCTGGCCCTAGAACAATCAACTATTCAAGATCAAAAGGGCAGCATTTGCCCAAAGACAAAATTCACAAGGACTAAAGGGTTAGGAAAGGAGGAACAATGGAAACAAGAAATATAGTTCTGGTAGCATAGTGCCTGTGGCACTTGACTGCTAACCAGAAGGCTGGCAGTTCAAACCCACCAGCCACTCCTCAGAAGGAAGATGGGGCTATCTACTTCCGTAGTGATACTGCCTCGGAAACCAGGTAAGTGCTGATAGTGGCTGGTAACAGGGTAGTTGCTATGAAGGTGGTGTAAGACATAAATCAGATCCTGAATGTATTTTGATGTAGAGCCAAAGGATTTCCTGACAGTTTAAAAGGTAGGGTGTGAGAGAAGAGATGTAGAAGATCATTCCAAGTTTTTTTACCTGAGAAGTTTGGAAGAATGGTGTTGTCATTCAGTGCAGTGGAATGGGAGGAACATGTTTCTTTCAAAGCATTAGGAGTTAGGTTTTGAATTTGTCCAGTTTGATATTTCTTTTAGACCTTTAGGTTTGACACATACATAAAACATCCATATCAAACAGGCAGTTTTTGAGTTTAAAAAAATCTGGGCTGGAGGTATAAATTTGGAAGTCTGTCAGCATATAGCCTGTTGTTAGAGTCATTATTAGTCAGAATGAAGTCACCAAGAGAATGAGTGTACCTAGAAGAGTTCTGGGGACTGAATCTTGGAGCACTACTAGAAGAAATGCTTGTAGAAAAAGAACCAGCAAGAGACTGAGAAAAGATAGCCAATGAAGAGGAGGGAAATTAAGAGATTACAGTGTCCTGGAAACCAACAGTAGAACATGTTTTTAGGAGATAGGAATGATTAAATGTGTCAGATGTTATTAGGAACTTATGTTCTCTTTGAGTAGGAAGTAAGATCACATTCTGAAATGACAAATGAACTGAGGTTAAGATAGAGACAATGAAAAGCTTGTTGGTTTGAGAGTCAAATAGACCTGGGTTCAAATCCCAGCAGCTTAACTGGGCAAGGTACCTTGCAGGAGTAGTGTTTGCATTCAGCATATATTCCTGGCATGGTAGAAGACCTGGGATAGATTGGAAGCAACCATACTGGGGAACTAAAGAATGATTTAAGTAAAGGTGGGTGACAGAATCCCCAGAAGATTTAGCTGGGATTGGGAAAGTTGTAATGATGCTAGTCAGTATATTTATGTGATTTTTTTTTCCTTAGATGTGTTGTATACAGAGGAGACAGTAAAGATTGACTTACTACAATAATGAAAATTGGGAGTGGCAGGTGGAAAGAAAGGCAATACAAACAAATGACACACTCCACAGTTTAAGGAAGGAACCCTAGGCTGCAGTGTAATTAGGTCATGGTGGAAGACCAAAGACATTCATGTAGCCCTTCATCCAAATAATATTTGGAACAGGAGCATCAGACAAAGTATTAGCTACAATAGTTGAGAAAAGTGATACCATGTTTTTAGATAACAGAATAATTGTGTTTTCAATTTCTCCATCAGGAAGAAAAATCTTTAAAAAAGAGAATAGAAATAGAAATCAAGGCTCAGTGAGAAGACAGTCTGACAGCTGGAGAGTGGGAGAAATATTAGAAGTCAGCATCCGGCTAGTGCTCAATATTCAAAAAGTGGGGGGAAGTGAGATCCTAGAAATTTAGAGATTGATAAGTGTGACATCTCTTCTCTGAAAAAAAATATAGATTGCTAACATATGGCTTGTGAAGACAGAAAAAGTAAATAATGATCACTGGTAGTCATTGTAGTTTAAGAATAAATCATGCCAAGGTAACTTTTCTCCTCTACTCCCCAACTCCTCTTTTAGGTCTTACTTATTTTTCTGGGTGCTCTTGTTACTGTTAGCTGCTATGGAGTCACTTCTAACGCATGGCAACCCCATGTGTTACATAGTAGAACTGCAACGTAGTGTTTGCTAGGCTTTAATCATTAGGGTAGCAGATCACTAGGCCTATCTCCCATGGCACCACTAAGTGGGTTCAGACCACCAGCCTTTATGTTAGTAGTTGAGTGCAAACCATTTGCACCATTCAGGGACTGAAGGAAATGGTTTAGACATAATGTATCATGTTTTCAACTAGATTCTTGACAGTCAGTCATTATAGACTTGTGGTCAAGATGGAGAAAATAATTTGAACAGAGTTAAAGTACCTAGTTAAGTAGATAAAAAGCAGTTTGAAGATGGGAGGCAGTGTTGTGAAGTAGAAATGATCATTAACTTTGAACTTAGACAAGGATCAATGTTTACTATTCCACCGACAGCTTGAGCAGTTTATCTTCCATGTATAAAATGGGACTACTAAAACTGACCTTTTATTAATAAAACTGATTGAGTTGCTACAAAGATTAAAGGAGATGACACCTTGATATCCTTGGTCATGGGATAGAAAATTCTCTCTCCCCTTCTCTACCATCTCCTCCCCTCCCATCTGCTAAAGCAAAAGTGGGGAACTAAAACAAAACAGTAAACAGGGCAAATGAAGAGAGAATTTTAGATCATGTATAGAAGAGAGTTCTGGTGGTGTAGTGGATAAGGCATTTGGCTGCCTACCAGAAAGTAAGTGGTTCAAACCCCCCAGCTTCCCTGCAGAAAGGAGATAGGCCAAGATACTTCTATAAAGACTTATAGCCTCAGAATCCCAGTGGAAGGTCACTGAGTCAAAATCAACTCAGTGGCAGTGAATTTGGTTTGGTTTTATAGTAGATAGTGAGTGATAAATGAGAGAGAATTGGGAAAACAAGTATGAGAAAGTGGACTATTCTGCTTCATACCCTCAAGGAATAAAATCCCATTCCCCCTAAAACTTTTTTCTATGAAAGAAATTAGAGTTTTAAAATATTCATTATTTAGAATTTACCATGGAAGAATATTTCTGTATTTCAAAAGCCTTTTAATGAAAACATTATTATATTTATATTGTATAGTCAAGCATTTTTAGCACTCTTATGATCACGGTAAATGAATGGATTTTTTCTAAAGCATCACATTATATTAGCCACTAAGTTTTATCGCCATTACTTTTAACTTTTGTTTTGACGTGTTGCTTTTAACTGTAATTAAAAATTATTGACACATGTGTTTACTTTTCAGCTTTAGCATACCTTATCTTCATAGCAGAAACTAATTAGTATGTGAGATACAGTACCATTAAATTTGCATTAAGAGGAAAAAATTCTAAATTGATCAGATGTAGAATATGGTAGAAAATACATTTTAATATACGAAAGATATGCACATGGTGTTAACTCCTGTTCCATAAGTACAACAAAGAAATACTGTATTTTTCTCTTGTCTTCATGCATCTTTACTTGTTGCCTTTGACATACTAAGGCAGATTACAGAATTTAGGGGAGAAAAAGCAGAAACTAATCTTTGCTCATGAAACATAAGTGATTTGGAAAAATAGCTATCGACTATTATATGTAATAAGTTCCTTTAAAAAAAATAGAATGAATACCCCCACAGAAATATTTTCTGAAGTACTAGAATATCTTTTCTGTTTACAAAGAGTTTCATATTAATCTTTTTTTTAAGTCTTATCCTAGTTTACTGACCTAAATCACATAACATCCTAATGCATATCAGGCAAATGTTATTTCTTCTGTGAACCTCTTTCTGAGTGTCTAAAGAAATATTTCTTTGGATTTACCATCATATTGGAGGCATATATATACCTTTTAGATGATCACTGTTGATTTTATACCCAAAAGCATCTCAAAATTGTCCCTGTCTTTCTCATTCCTGCTGCTACCATAATAGACCAAGCCATCCTTATTTCTTTCCTGTATATGACCATAGTCTCCTAATTTTTGTCATTCTTCTCAGAGGAGCCTAGGTAAACTTGTTAAAACATAAATCAACTTGTGTCACCTCCACTTCCCCTACCTCCCCTGTTGTTCAACTTAAAACCCTGCCAATACTTTCCATTGCCTTGGTTTTGCTTCTCTACCCATTTAAAATAGTGGAGCCCCTCCCCTTTTATTTATTTTTTTTAGTATTACTTACTTCTTGTTGTTATATGCTGTTGAGTCAGACCCGACTCATAGCGACCCCTCCTTGGGTTTCTGAGGCAGTATCACTACGGAGGTAGATTGCCCCATCTTCCTTCCGAGGAGTGGCTGGTGGGTTTGAACCACCAGCCTTCTGTTAGCAGTCAAGTGCCTTAGCCACCATGCTACCAGAGCTCCCAGTATTACTTACTAGAATTGGTAGTTATGTATGAACTTAGATATTTACTTGGTTGTTAGCCTATGGAAGCCATAAAAAAAAGAACTGTTCTATTTATTTTTTAAAACACTTTCTACCTGTACTGTCCTTAGCATTTAGTAAGTGCTAAATTATTAAATTATTTTGTTTTTCTAATAAGTGAAATTGATTCTGTATATCGTGAATAAAATAACCACTTGTATAATGCTTATGTGTTTTATATGCATAAGCTGTAATATTCCCTTCTCTGCTTTTTTTTTTTTTTTCCCCCATTAACACTGATTTCCATTGAACTAGAATGACCCTCTACCACTCATCTGTCAGTTTGTGGTACTATGTGGGCATGTTGCTGTGATGCTGGAAGCTATGCCCCTAGTATTTCAAATGCCAGGAGGGTCACCCATGGGTGTACAGGTTTCAGCGGATCTTCCAGACTGAGAGAGACTGGAAAGAAGGGTGTGGCAATCCACTTCTGAAAAAATTGGCCACTGCAAATGTAATGAATAACAGTGAAACACTGTCTGATACAGTGCCAGAAGATGAGCCTTTCAGGTAGGAAGGCACTTAAAATACGACTAGGGAAGAGCTGCCTCCTCAAAGTAGAGTTGACTCTGATGATGTGGATGGAGTAAAGCTTTTTAGACCATCATTTGCTGATGTGGTTTGACTCAAAATGAGACGAAGCAGCTACAGATATCATTAAGAAAGTGGAATGTACACAGTATGAATTTAGGAAAATTGAAAGTTGTCAGAAATGAAGTGGAATGCATAAAAATTGGTATCTAGGCATTAGTGAGCTGAAATGGACTGATATTAGCCATTTTGAATTGGACACACATATGGTCTACTATGCTGAGAACGACAAATTAAAGAGGAATGGTCTCACATTCACTTGATATGAAAGAACATATCAAGATCTAGCCTAAAGAACAGTGCTTTCAATGATAGGGTATCAATATGCTTACAAGGAAGACCAATTAATATGACTATTAATGAAATTTAGCCCACCAGCCACTAAACATGAATAAATTGAATATTTTTCCAACTTCTGCTGTCTAAAATTGACCAAACATGCTATCAGTATGTATTGATAATTATTGGTGGTTGGAATGTGAAAGTTGCAAACAAAAAGGAACAGTAAGTAGTGGGAAAATAAGGCCTTGGTGACAGAAGTGACACTGGAGACGACATGATAGAATTTTATAAAACAAACTACTTATTCACTGCAAATAACTTTTTTCTGTAACATCAACAGTGACTATACATGTGGACCTTGCTAGATGGAATACACAGGAATCAATCAACTACATCTGTGAGTGGAGAAGATGAAGAAGCTCAATATCATCAGTCAGAACAAGGCCAGGAGCCAACTGCAGAACAGACCATCAATTACTCATATACAAGTTTAACTTGAAGCTGAAGAAAATTAAAATAAGTCCACAAGAGCAAAAATACAACCTTGCTTTTATGCCACCTGAATTTAGAGACCATCTGAAGAATAAATTTGACACATTGAACACCCAATGTCCAAGTACCAGATGAGTTGTGAGATAACATCAAGGATATCATATATGAACAAAGCAAAAGATCACTAAAAACAGGAAAGGAAGAGAAGACCAAAATGAATGTCAGAAGTGACTCTGAAACTTGCTCTTGAATGGAGAATAGCTAAAACTAATGGAAAAAATGAAGAAGTAAAAGAGCTGAGCAGATTGCAAAAGTGGCTCGAGAAGACAAAGTAAAGTATTGTAATTCAGTGTTCAAAGACCTGAAGTTAAAAAATACAAGGGGAAGAACATTTTTGGCATTCCTGAAGTTGAAAGAACTGAAGAAAAAATTCAAGCCTTGATTTGGATTATTGAAGAATTTTCTGTGCAAAATATTGAGCAATGCAGGAAGATGGAAGGAATACACACAGTTGCTGTACCAAAAATAATTGGTCAGTGTTCATCCATTTTGGGAGGTAGCATATGATGAACTGATAGTATTAAAGGAAGACATCCAAGCTGCACTGAAGGAATTGGCAAAAAACAAAGCTTCAGAGATTGATAGGATACCCATTGAGATGTTTCAGCAAACATATGCAACACTTGAAACACTCACTTGTTTATGCCAAGAAATTTGAAAGACAGAAGAGATCTATATTTGCGCCATTCACAATATTCAACTGACTAGAAGAGATCTATATTTGTGCCATTCTAATGAAATATGATTCAACAGAATGCACAAGGAATTGAACAATATCATTAATTTCATACCACTATACACAGAAGTAAAATTATGCTGATAATATGAAGTAATTCAAAAGTGGTTGCAGCAGTACATACGGAACAGTCAAAAATTCAAGCTAGATTCAGAAGAGAAAGTGGAACAAGGGATATCGTTACTGATGTCAGATGGATCTTGGCTGAAAACAGACAGTACCAGGAAGATGTATAGCTGTGTTTTATTGACTGTGCAAGGCATTCAACTTTGTGGATCATAACAAATTATGGATAATATTGTGAAGATTAGAAATTCCAGAACACTTAATTATGTTCATGGAGAACCTATAAATAGACAAAGAGGCAGTCATTCAAACAAAATAAGGAGATACTGCATGGTTTGTAATCTGGAAAGATATGTGTCAAGGTTGTATCCTTTCACCATATTTATTCAATCTTGTATGCTGAACAGATACCAAAGAAGTTGGGTTATGTGAAGAAGAACACAGCATCAGGATTGGAAGAAGACTCATTAACAACCTGAGATATGCAGATGATACAACTTTGCATTCTGAAAGTGAAGAAGACTTGAAACAGTAACTAATGAAGATCAAAGATTGTACCTTAATATAAAGAAAACAAAAATCCTCCCAATTAGACCAATAAGCAACCTCATGATAAATGGAGAAACCAACTCAACATACCTAACAAGAACAACTGAATGAAACTCCATGAAGGCAGGGACTTTTGCCTGTTTTATTCATTGCTTAATATATTGTCTAGACCAATATCCAGCATATATTTGTTATATATGTACATATTTTTAAATTTTATTTTAAGGGTTTGTTTTACATTCAGCTTTATGTGTACATTTAGTTTCACTTCCCATTTACTATGCACAACCCTAACCCAGTCTCTTCCCCTCTCTGCCCATTAACCCTCCCCCTGTGCCCCTCATAGTTCTGCGCTCCTGTTTGTCCTGCATTTCCTCCATGTGAATGTTGCCTCTCTGGTGCCCCGTGGTCTGTTGCTCTAAGGGATATATTTCCACTGAGTATGTGGGTGCATCACCCTGGGTTGAGAGGTCTGCATGTACATCTTGTTAACTCTTGGGCTGAGAGCCAGCCCCTGGGAGTGAGTTTTATTCTGGGCCCAGAATGTACCCCAGGGCCACAATATTGGGGGTGCCACCAGACTCCATCCGACCAGTAATTCTGGTCATTATTGAGTTTTTGGATTTTGTTCCACATTATTCCTCCCACTCTATCCAGGATTTCCAGATTTGATCCATTCCTGAGTGGTTGGCATTGGGGCACCATCCAGTTCTTCTGGTCTTAAGGGCCATCGTGTCCTAGGACTGATTGCTTCCAAATGCCTTTTTTCTTTTTCTCCCCACTCTTCTTCACTTCTGACGCTAGGAGACCATTAGCTGCATCTTAGATGGCTGCTTGAAAGCTTTGAAGACCCCAGTCGCTGCTCACCAATATAGGATGAGGAACAAGGCTTTTATGTATTATGTTGTGCCAACTGAGTCTGGTGTCCCCCAGTACTATGGTCCTGAGATGGTAGATCCGTTGGATCTCTCTCCCATAGTATCTGGGTGTCTGTGAGGGATTACTCTGTGTCTGTCTTCTATTGTTTCTGTAAGGATTGCAGGTATTTTGTATCACTGGTATCTGTGCAAGATTAGCTGGCACTGAATATATCCTTGGTCTAGAGTATACTCCTGTTCACTGACCCCCATCTGATTCTCTGAAGTGTTTATGTGTTTATCTGTAAGCTGGTGTTTGGTGTTAATGGTAGTGCAGTATTGTGGGCACACTGGTTGGTATTAGCATCTGTCGTCTATCTCCTATGTGCACAATTCAGTGTCTTCCCTTTTCCTAATGTTATCATGGTGGTCACACACTCTTTCCATACATTCCTCCCCTTATTCGTATCAGCGTGTGGGCCCCAACTAGCCTAGAATTAATCACTCCCCTTCCCAACATGGTAACCTACAAAGTGAGTCCCCTTTCACAAGCTAACCCTTCTTTGTTTTTTTACAGTAATGGGCTCATATAGTTTTTGTCCTCTTATGATTGACTTATTTCACTCAGCATGTTATATTTTTATTAAATGGAGGAATGAATGAATGACTCCCACACACCTGATATCTCAGAATTCATTCCTACAATAAATGTTTCCATGCAACAAATATTTATTGAGTGCTTACTTATGCTGAGCGTATGCTAAGTAGATATTATAGACATAAAAATCAGTGTTGTGCTAATTTTGCTTCTGACTCATTTCATATGTAGATGTTTGTTATTCTAATTAATTTGAGGATTATAGTAGTATAACAGTTTCTGGGCATGGACCAGTAATTCTAAATTTACTATGAGAACAAAGAAAGAGGCTGGCAACTCCATGGTGGTGCTATAGAAGTTTTATTAAGGGCTTACATACCAAGACAATGCCTTAGATGACAGCAGAACAGGCTCAAGTCTCCATGGCCCCACAATGGTGGCAGGGACTTAAATAGCTCTGGCAAACAAAAGCAGCTCAGTGCCAGAGTTCTGGACTTCTAAGATCTTCCCAGCAGGTGTTACACAAGAGTGACTTAGCTAGTAGAAGTGAGCTAGCAGTAAACAAAATGTAGCCATATTTGTCTATCAAAAACTTGATCCCCTACAATTTACCTCTCAAAGATGGCTCATACAATGTGGCCACCATCCTCTTCTACAAGGTCCATGAGGACCCTGAGGGGGAGGCATTATAACTAGGTAGGTAGAGACAGGTAGCATTACTACAGCTAGAGGTATGGGCCACAGGAGCAATATAGGCAAACAGAGCAGAACAACCCGATACCCAGGAAAGAGCCAAAACTTAGCAGACACCCTCACTAACTAGAGAGAAAGTGGAAAAACCAGGTGGTCACAGCATATTAGCCATCAGGTGTGTCCAGGGCCTCTGTCTGCTTCTTCATGTAGCCTAACAAATCAGTAATTTTCTGGTGGTAGTCTGGTATTTAGGTACAACCTTCAGTGTTTACTACAGCACATGTCCTGCCTTGAGTGACTGTCAGAATGTCCAAAGCCATCCAGTTCTGGTTGATCACCTTCCTCATCTGAGTGGTTTTGGCAGTTAATAGCTGAAAGTTCTCCCTGCTGTCATTCATGGCCTGTGTAATAAAGTTAGTCAGAGCTTCAGTTTGTCCCATTACTTGTACATAGTCAAAGTTTGTGGGTGTGGAGCCCCCTGGAGGCAGACTGCAGTAAGTCAGCCTGCGCTCAGTGGAAGATAGGTATTTGTGTGTGTGGAGCATGCCAGGGGCAGGCCGTAGTAAGCCAACCTGGGTGCAGTAGAAGGCAGCTGTTTGTGCACATGGAGCATGCTGGGGGCAGGCTGCAGTAAGCCAGTCCAGATGCAGCAGAAGGTGGGTGTTTGTGTGGAGCACCCCGGGAGCAGGCCAGGTAAGCAAGCAGGGCACGGGAGACCAGGAATTGAACAAAGCAGTTTGGGACAGCTGAGAGAGACAAACTTCTATGTCAGTTTGTTGTACTGTGGTGGCTTCAGTGTTGCTGTGAGGCTAGAGGCTGTGCCACTGGTGTTTCAAATGCCAGCAGGGTTATCCATGGTGGACAGGTTTCAGTGGAGCTTCCAGACTGAGACAGAATCATAAGAAGGAGGAGGCCATACACTTCTCAAAGAATTGACCAGTAAAAACCTTATGAATAGCAGTGAAGCACTGTCTGATATATTATTGGAAAACTTTATGAATAGCCCTGAAACATTGTCTGATATAGGGCCAGAAGATGAGCCCCTCAGGTTGGAAGGCACTCAAAATACGATTGGGGCTGCCTCCTCAGAGTAGAGATGACCTTAATGATGTGGATAGAGTAAAGCTTTCAGGACTTCCACTTGCTGATGTGGCACATTTCAAGATGAGAAGAAACAGCTGCAAATCTCCATTAACAATTGCAACATGGAACGTACAAAGTATGAATCTAGGAAAATTTGAAGTTGTCAAGAATGAAATGGAATGCATGAAGATTGATATTTTAGGCATTAATGAGCTGAAATGGACTGGCTTTTGGACATTTTGAATCAGATGATCATATGATCTACTATGCCAGGAATGACAAAAAGGAATGGCGTAGCATTCATCACAAAGACTGTATCAAGGTCTATCCTGAAGAACAGTGCTATCAATGATAGGATAATATGCATACACTTTGAAGGAAGACCAGTTAATACTACTATTATTCAAATTTATACACCAGCCACCAAAGCCAAAGAGGAGGAAATTGAAGATTTTTATCAAGTTTTGCAGTCTGAAATTGATGAAACATGCAACCAAGATATGTTAATTATCACTGGTGACTGGAATACAAAAGTTGGAAACAAAGAACAATCACTGGTAGCTGGAAAATACCGCCTTGGTGATAGAAATACCACTGGAGATTGCATGATAGGATTTTGCAAGACCAATGACTTACTCATGGCAAACACTTTTTTCAACAACACAAACAGTGGCTATACACATGGCCTTTGCCAGATGGAGTACACAGGAATCAGATTGACTACATTGGTGGCAAGAGGCGATGGAGAACCTCAATATCTTGAGCCAAAACAGGGCCAGGAGCTGATTGTGGAACAGACCATCAACTACTCATATTCAAGTTCCAGTTGAAGCTGGAGACAATTAAAGAAGTCCACGAGAGCCAAAATATGACCTTGATTATATCCCTCCTGAATTCAGAGACTTTCTAAAGGATAGATTTGATGCATTGAACACCAATGACTGAGAAACAGAGGAATTTTATGATGACATTAAGAACATCATGAAGAAAGCAAAAGGTCATTGAAGAGACAGTAAGAAAAGACAAAATGGATGTCAGAAGAGACTCTGAAACTTGCCCTTGAATGGAGAGTAGCTAAAGCAAATGGAAAAAATGATAAGATGAAAGAGCTGAACAGAAAATTTCAAAGAGCAGCTTGAGAAGACAAAGTCAATTATTATAATGCAATGTGCAGAGACCTGGAGTTAGAAAACCAAAAGGAAAGAACATGCTCAGGATTTCTTAAGCTGAAAGAAATGAGGAAAAAAATTTAAGCTTCGAGTTACAATATCAAAAGATTCTGTGGGCAAAATATTGAATGACGCAGGAAACATCAAAAGAAGATGGAAGGAATACACGGAGTCACTCTACCAAAAAGAATTGGTTGATGTTCATCTATTTCAGGAGCTGGCATATGTTCAGGAACCAATGGTATTGAAGGAAGAAGTTGAAACTGCACTGAAGGAGTTGGTTAAAAACAGGCCTCCAGGAATTGACGAATACCCATTGAGATGTTTCAACAAATGGATGCTGCACTGAAGGCCTTCACTCGGCTATGCCAAGAGATTTGGAAGACAGCTACCTGGCTGACTGACTGAAAGAGATCCATATTTGTATCCATTCCAAAGAAAGGTGATCCCACAGAATGTGGAAATTATTGAACAATATCATTAGTATCGCACATAAGTAAAATCTTACTGATGATAATTCAAAAAAGTTATAGTAGTATATAGACAAAGAACTTCCAGAAATGCAAGCTGAATTCAGAAGAGGACGTGGAATGAGGGATATCATTGCTGATGTCATATGGATCTTGCTCAAAGCAAAAAATATCAGAAAGATGTTTACTTGTGTTTTATTGACTATATGAAAGCATTCAATTGTGTGGATCATAACAAATCATGGATAACATTGAGAAGAATGGGACACTTAATTGTACTCATGAGGAACCTATGCGTAGACCAGGAGCTGTTGTTCAAACAGAACAAGGGAATACTGCATGGTTTAAAATACAGAAGGGAGTGTGTCAGGGTTACTGTATCCTTGTACCATACTAATTCAATCTGTATGCTGAGCAAATAATCTGAGAAGCAGGCTTCAGGATTGGAGGAAGACTCATTAACAATCTGTGATATGCAGATGACAGAACTTTGCTTGCTGAAAGTGCTGAAAGCACTTACTGATGAAGATTGGAGACTACAGTCTGCAGTATGGATTACACCACAGAAACCCACACAACTGGACCAGTAAGCAGCATCATGATAAATGGAGAAAAGATTGAAGTTGTCAAAGACTTGGTTCTACAATCAACACCAGTGGAAGCAGCAATCAAGACATCACATGACGTATTGCACTAGGCAAATCTGCAAAAGACCTCTTTCAGGTGCTGAAGAGCAAAGGTGTCTCCTTGAAGACTAAGGTGTGCCTAACCCAAGCCATGGTGTTTTCAATTGCCTCATATGCATGCGAGAGCTGGACAGTGAATAAGGAAGACTGAAGAAGAGTTGATGCTTTTGAGTTGTGTGGGCAAAGAATAATGAGAGTGCCATGGACTGCTAAAAGAACAAATAAATCTGTCCTAGAAGAAGTGCAGCTGGAATGCTCCTTGGAAGTGAGAATGACCAGACTTCATCTCACCTACTTTGGTCATGTTGTCAGAAGGAACCATTCTTTGGAGAAGGATATCATGCTTGGTAAAGTGGAGGGTCAGCAAAAAACGAGAAGGCGCTGTATGAGATGGATTGACACAGTGGCTATAGCAGTGGGCTCAGATATAGCGGGGATCGTGAGAATGGCATGGGCTGGACAGTGTTTTATTCTGTTGTACTTAAATTGTCAATGACGACTTGACAGCACCTAACAGTAACAACAGTTAAGGAAAGGGATAAAAAGCCGCAAGATTAGCTTTTGCTATCTTTCATATTCTGGCACACCTTTATATTCTACTTTAGGAGAAAATGATTCTCTTTTCCCCTCTTAAAAAAAACTTACTAGCAGTCCTATTATCCCCCACTTAGCCACAGCCACTCAAACCTTCCCCCATGTGTGTCTGATGGTTGCCCAATCAGTTCTGACCAGCGACACCATGTGTCTTCAGCTCTAGAGAAGGGAAGCTATCTAGACTCCACAGCTTTTTTTGACATGGACTTTGGCGAAGGTTTGAGCGCACTCTAGGGACAGCTCTGAAGGAAAGAAGACGGAGTAGAACATATCTAAGGTTGGAAAGACTGGTGTTTAGTAGGGACCAAAAGGAACACCTCTTTCCCTTCTACTAGAATCATACTTGTGGTGTGGCTTTCCCTCAGGTGGCTAGAACAGCAGCAAACTTGGCATTTTCCTTAGCACCCAGCTGCCCTGGGCTGGTAATCTGAGACATTGTGAGTAAAGTCACCTGTTTTGCTGTATGCCAGAAAAGGAGACCCGCTTCCAACCCTTGTGCTATATCCAAGTCCTGGTGAAGTATGACTGTTAAAGCCCACTGTGCAGCAGGATAGTTTTCTACCATTAGGCCAGTCAGTTCCTCCACGTCCAGAAGCACAAAATACCTAGTGCACCCTGGTGGGGTAACCTGTGTTAAGTGCCGATAGATAGTTCCACTTCCCAGCACCAGGTCCTGAGGTGTTCAGAGGACTGTGATGCTTTGCTCTTGCAACACCCTGGGCAGATATGCCTGTGATGCCACTTGTATCACAATTGGAGCATCACTCAAGGCTCCCAAGTCTGGTGTATGGGATTAAAGGCCCCGGTGGGACCAAATTTATCAACCTGCAAGCCTCAGGCATCACTTTGGCCCACCCTGTCAGGGAAACTTTGCCTGATAACTTAACCTGCCAGTCCATCACTGGCTTTCTTCTTACCTATAAGTTCAGGATTTTGAGGCAGATGCCTTGGCACTGGCATGTGCACATGGGGCAATTTTGTACCTATACCCTAAACCTATTGCTGTTGAGTTTATTCTGATTGATAGTCACCATGTAGGACAGAGTAGAACTTCCCCCATAGAGTTTCCATAAGTCTTTATGGAAGGAGACTGCCTTGTGTTTCTTCCATGGAGCAGCTGGTATGTTTGAATCACTGACATTTTGGTTAGGGGTTGAATGTTGTAGCTGCTACACCACCAGAGCTCTTTGCAATTTTGTACGGTAGTCACAAGATCACTATACTTACCTGCTTTGCCTCACTTTTTGACTGTTTTCCAGCCAACACAATCACAACAGTGCCTGCTTTTCTCTTGAATCCGGTGGGTGACTTCCCCTTCTGGATACTCTTCTATTTGTATGATAGCATCTGCTTATTAGTACCTGGATGAGGAAGGAAGTGAATGGGTTGCTAATGAAAGGCAAGTCAGTGTCTGAGGTTTGGAGGCAATCCCAGAAATCTTGCCAGAGCCCCTTCCCCATAGGACCTTGCTTTTTATCTTCTGTTGTTCCTTATGCTCTTGGCCAGTCCACATAGTTGACCCACAGGTTACTGGCCAACTGTCTGTATAAAGAGTTAAGGGCCAGGGTTCATGGTGATGACCATCCATGCAGCCCTTAATTTGGCATATTGGCTGCTTTGCTCTGTGCCAGTTTCAAACCAAATGGTATCAGTGGAGGCTTGTATGGCCACCAGGTTCTTCAGGGGTGACATGCTCTGCTACACCCGTCCTTGTACTAGATGTCTACTGAAAATGGGCCTTCACATCTCTTAGAAGATATGAGAGGTGGCTCAGGTAACATGATAGCCTGTGTTGGAGGGGTCATCCTGACATGTAGTCCTTCTCATATTGTATCTGGTGTTTTCATTGCACAACCAATGCTTTCACTCTCTCAAAAGTGTGCTGCTATTCTTTGCCCCAGTCCTGAGGGGCCTCTTTTCTACTCATTGCAAGCACTGGGCCAAGTAGAGTATAAACACAATGGCCTGCACTTCTTTTGACATCCTAGGAGTGAGTTAAGCTGGTACTATGGCTTTAGTACCATAGCTCTGGTAGTGTAGTGCCTAAGGCACTTGACTGCTAACTAGAAGGCTGGCGGTTCAAACCCACCAGCCACTCCTCGGAAGGCAGATGGGGCAATCTACTTCTGTAGTGATACTGCCTCGGAAACCCAAGGAGGG
>NW_006921826.1:1143319-1189581 GCF_000298275.1 Orycteropus afer afer | reverse complement strand
TATTATTTTACATCACTACATCACTAAGTTAACAGGGGCGCTCTGGTAGTGTAGTGCCTAAGACACTTGACTGTTAACCAGAAGGCTGGTGGTTCAAACCCACCAGCCACTCCTCGGAAGGCAGATGGGGCAATCTACTTCTGTAGTGATACTGCCTCGGAAACCCAAGGAGGGGTTGCTATGAGTCGGGGCTGACTCGATGGCACATAACAGCAACAACAACAACAACATGGCTTTAGTTAACACATGGGTCTTATGTGATGACCCCTAGAAAGTTTACCTGCACCGTTTTGGGGTTCACAGCCCATCCTCTCCCCTATAGATGAGAAGTTAAGAGTATCTAGACAATCCTGTAACAAAAACATCTTCAGCAGTTAACATGATATCATCAATGTAATGAAACTAATGGATAATAGAAACAAACAAACAAACAAAAAAATAAATAGCTCACTGCCGCTGAGTTGATTCTGACTCATAGCAACCCTTCCTTGGGTTTCCGAGGTGGTATCTCTATGGGAGTAGATCGCCCAGTCTTCCTTCCGAGGAGTGGCTGGTGGGTTTGAACCACCAGGCTTCGGGTTAGCAGTCAAATGCCTTAGGCACTACACCACTAGAGCTCCCATGGATAATAGCAGGGAAAGAAAACAGTCATGTCCCTGGTAACCATATCATGACAAGTAGTGGGGCTATATAGAGACTCTTGGTGCAGCACCAACAATGTCCATTGGTGCCCATCCATGTGAGAATGAACTGGTCGTCAGTGGTCAGAGCTAGAAGGATGCTAATGAATACATTAGCCAGGTCTAACATAGCATGATATGTGCCCAGATCTCTCATCATGGTTTGTAGTAGAGACATTAATGTTCAGGACTGCTTTCACTTACTTCACCTGAAGTTGAATTTTCACAAAGAGAATCCACCCCTAGAATGTCACTTGCCAAATGGAAGAGGCAGTCTTGAAACTGCTCAGGGTTTCCAAAGATAAACATTCACCCTGTCTTTGTGTTAACCAGAGCTAGTACTCAACAGCTTGTTTGTTCTTGACCAATGCATTGTGACTTTTGCATGGGGATTCCAGTCCCCCTGCAGGGCTCTGACCTGCAGGTAACTTCAGCCCCAACCCCTAGTCCCTAAGGACTAGCAGGGTCTACCTGGAGGCAAGGAACACTTCTTTGTTGCTAGGGAGTGGGTGGGCAATAGGATCCAAAGAGTGGTGGTGTTGTTCCATCTTCAGTTTTTTTCAAGGGTGATCTGAACTGCAGCTAGTTGCTTATCTATCTTACTGTTGTCCTGGCAGCCTTCTCTTGGATTTCTTCAATATTTTTAATCCCCTTTTCCCACAGCTCAGACCCTCTTCTCTCTAGCCCTCTCAGCTTTTCAAGTTGCATATAGGTGCTGCCAGAGTTGGGAGCCACCTGTAAGTTCCTTGCTTTCATTTCTGCAGCAAAGAATTCACTGTCTGGCCCTGTTGTGCTGGGTGTTAAGCTTTTTTTTTTTTACTGACTGGGTGCTACTTCACGAGCAAGGGGAGAAGGAGAGTAGGAGAGAAGGGAAAGTGAAGAGAACAAGCAGGTGGTTGTCCCGCACACTGCATGTGTAAATGCTTGCCCAGTCCTGTTGCCTCCTCCTAGCATTTACTCTCCCTCCCCGATGATTGCTCTTTCTGCCCTCACATTCTGAGCAAGAAAGAGGAGCTGGGGCAAAACCAGACCCTGGCCTAGGCTCCAGCTTATTGGGTGGGGGGAGCACCTGGGCTCTCTCACTGATGCTCCATAATCTTAACTCACTGCTCATTCTCTCCAAGCTGCTGCTGCTTCCACGTCCATTTTTGCAAACCTAGCTGCTTACTGTGTTTGTGCATGCAGCTGTTCAGAACATTAGTCATGGCCACACACGCAACTGTCAGCCCTTCCTTTTTCTAACTGTAGCTCCTCCTGTAATACTCTTACATGTACTTTCCTGGCTAACTAGCATTGATGGCCAGCTGAACTGCCCACAGTAGTGGCCATGCCATGGCCCCTACTGCTCTCCTAGCCACTTTCCCACACTTACAAAAGTATACACTCTCCCATAACCATGCTGTGACAGTTGTTGTTTTCAGGGTGTCCATGTACTCATGCAGTAGACCACATAAACCTGGGAGTTCCTCCTTAGATGCATACAGTCTAGACTTCACCATATAGAGGTTGCTGACCTCTAGTATTGCCCCTGACTGATCGGTCAAACCTGTCCACATGGAGTTCCCTGACCCCCAGGATTGTCTCGAGAGGATGGGTCAAACCTCCCCGTATAAAGGTCTCTGACCCCTAGGTTTACCCCTGGTGAATATCTCTCCTTTATCAGCCATGTCTTCAATTTCCTGGTTGGCTTACCAAGTGTCTGGGTACCAACCAGTAACTCTAAATTTGCCTAAGACACCCTAATACTAAAGAATGAAGTGGGCAACTCTGTGATGGTAACATAGGACTTTTATTAATGACTTACTTGTTGAGGTGATGTCCTGGGCGGTGGCAGGGCAGGTTCGCATCTTCACATTCCCCCAGAAAGGAGGCAGGGGCTTTTATAGCTCTGGAAAACAAAGTTGGCTCAGTGCCAGGACTCTGGACCTCCAAGACCACCCCGGCAAGTGTTACATTAGAGTGACTTAGCAAGCAAAAGTGAGCTAGCAGCAAGCAAGAACGTAGCCATATTTGACATCACAAAAGGCCTGTTTCCCTGCAAACAGTAACTTCCAAATCACTTGAGCACTTACACATGGCTTCTATAAAATAGGGACTGTGAGTTGTTTTTCTTTCTTTTTGTTTTTTTAAATAATCTTTATTTTAAAAATATTTTTTGCAGTGTTTCCTCCCCTCAAACTGCAATAGTTTCATACTTCTACTTTGCTTCACTGGTTTTAAATACAGATTGTTAATTATACTTTACTTTCTGTTCAGACAATTGGCCTCACCTCCTTGGAACAGCTTTGAGGTCTTAGCTTCTTTGATCAATCCTTTTCTCAATTACTTTCAAGTCAAATGCTTTTGTAAAGATGTTAAATATAATTCAGTGTCTAAAGTTCTGATATCCACATCTTTCTTATAATCCTAATTTTGATTTCCTGACAATGTTAAGAAATTGATCTGTAAAGGCCAGAAGCCTGAAATGGTGATAGTATGCTGGTTTCAGTGGATTTCTTCCTTTACTTGCTTTTTAAAGTTTGTGGTACTTCTAAAATTTTAAACATTTTTGTTATTGTTGTTCTCCATATGTTTAGGAAAATTTCTTCTACTTCACTTTCTATATCTGGATAAGCGTAGTGGAGAAATAAATGTTTTATGTATTTTTTATTTGAAATGTAATTTATACACTGAAATTTTAAAATTGTCACTTAGAGTAGGATGGGTACACATTGAAAAGCCACAAACAATTAGATGCAATTTTTTTCTTTTTTTTTTAAATGCATTTTATTGAAATATGATTTATGTACAGTGAAATACACAAAACTAAAGTGGCATGGATCAGTGCTTTTATTTTATTTATTTATTTGTTTATTTATTTATTTATTTATTTTTGCTGTGTTTCCTCCCCTCCTCTCCCACCCCTGGCAGCCAACAAAGAAAATTTCCCTCCATACATAAACTTTTCCTTGACACTATGCAAAAATGAACTAGTACTATATTTGTCCTTCTGTGATTGACTTACTTCACTCAGCATAACGTGCTCCAAGTTCATCCATATTATGAGGTGCTTTGCAGACTCTACGTTATTCTTTAGTGCTGCATAGCATTCCATTATGTGTATGTACCATAGTTTGGTCAACTACTCTTCCGCTAAAATCTTAGAGATAAGTCCCTTGCCAGATATGTAATTATCAGCAAATATGAATTTGTTGCTGTCATTTTTGTTATGTGCTTTTTCATGTTGTCGATTTCTTTGTTCTGTATAATTTTCTGTGCTGAGCTCGTTTTGTTTATGAATTGTGTTATCACTTCCTTCATTGTTATTATTTGAGTATTTGCTGAATATTTATGCTGGTCCTTTTTTTTGATGTGAAGGTTTATCATTTTTCTTTGAGGTTAACCTGTAATTTATACTTTACTTCCTAAGTGTAGAACAGTCCATTCTATCTTGTTGTGATCTTGATTTCCTACTATCTAGAAGTTCTGTAATGACACAGTTTTTTCCCTCTTTTGGGTCATTTGTCAATTGATGTCTCTGGTTCCCTGTTTACAATCTTGTAGGCTTATTTACTTTGGATACTTCCATAGCTGGGTTGGTTTCTGGGTTATATCATCTTGTGGGTTAATGGTCAGTTGTGGGCTTTTGCTGCTTCTCTGTCCAGAAGGCTCTCTTTAGCATCTCTTGTAAGGTTGGTCTGGTTTTAACAAATTCCCCAAATTTCTGCTTATCTGGAAATGTCCTAATTTCACCATCATATTTGAGGGCCAGTTTTGCTGGGTATATAATTCTTAGTTGGAAATTTCTCTCCTTCAGTGTTTTATATATACCATCCCATTGTCTTCTCGCCTAGATGGTTTCTGTCAAGAAATTGGAGCTTAGTCTTATTGGTTGCCCCTTGTAGGTAACTTTTCATTTTTCCCATGATGCTCTCATGATTCTTTCTTTGTCTTTGGTTTTGATAAGTTTGATGATGGTATGTCTGGGTGATTTTCTTTTGGAGTCTGTCCTGTTTGGGGTTCGTTGGGCTTCCTGAATAGATATATTCTCATCTTTCATCATACCAGGAAAATTTTCTTCCAACAAATCTTTGACAATTTTCTCTGTGGTTTTATTAGTCTCTTCCTGTTCTGGAATTCTGATTACATGTTGGTTATTCCTTTTGATGGTATCCCACATGAGCCTTAGGCTTTCTTCATTTTGTTTTGCTTTGTTTTCTGATTTAACCCTTTCCAAAGAAGTGTTCAGGTATTTGCCTTCAATTTCCCTAATTCTGTCTTCCATTGATTGAGTTCTACTCCTTTGTCCATTCAATGTCTTATCTATTTCTGAAAATTTAGTATTAATATTCTGGATTTCTGTGTGTAGATTTTGTTATTTCTAATTTTCATTTATTTTGTCATTTTGTTCTTGTATTGTCTTTCGAAATTCTAGGGTTTTCTCTGTGTTTTCCTTGGTCTGTCTCTCAATCTTTTGAAGATACCTAAATATAATTCTTTTGAATTCCTTATGAGGGAGTTCCAATGCTGTGTCTCCCTCAGGGATGTGTTTTGGGTCTGTATCCTGGTCCCTTATTTCTCCTGCTTTATCTTGCTTCTTTGTGTGGACTGTGATCCTCTGTTGTCTCTGGGACATTGTGACATTTTTGTGTTTATATTTAATTGGTGATTGTATGTTGGAGTGACTTGCTCATGATTTTCATATGCTTTATTTTGTTTGTACATTATCTACACAAGCGGGGGTACTGTGCTCCTCTATTTCCTAGTGAGCAGCATTTATACACTCACCACCTATCTCCTTTCCTGTTGTCAGCCTCTTGTATGTCCCTGCCAACACTAGCAAACAGAGCCTCTTTTTAGGTCCCTGGAATCCGAATGCAGATGCTATCACTTTAAAATCCAAAATGGTTGCCACTTGTAAAGATTCAAAATGGCTGTCGGTCATTTTAAATATGCAAAATGGCCACCTATTGTAAACACTCAAAATGACTGTGCCTTCAATCACTTTAAATATCCAAAATGACTGCCACTAATAAACATTCAAAATGACTATGCCCTTAGTCAATTTAAATATCCAAAATGGTTGCTGCATGTAAACAATCGAAATGTCTGTGCCCTCCAGACAGCGGAAAGTCAACAGCTCAGGTTGTTTCCCTCTTTGCAATTTCCTTTCCTAGTCATAGGCCACCAGTGCAGTCATCTCTGCAGCCCTTGGTGACCAGGGCTGATCGTTAGGTCAATTCTGAGGTCCCAACACCACTTGGAAGTAATCAGGGTGTTGATCTCATCACAGTAGCCGACAGTGTGCATCTCCAAATGTCTCTGTACTCACTGTTTTCATTCAGGTTTTTTCATTAGTTGGTGCCTAATCCCCTTCTGTATAGCTCCTTTCAAAGCTCAGGGCTTCATGATTATCTTCTGTATCTCTGTCAATTGGTTTTTCTTTTCTTTGTTGAAGAGGATCTGTGTCACTTGTCTGCCTGTTCCTCCATCTTACCGGAAGTGCAGATGCAATTTTTGTGCTCGATTTTTATTTCTAAAAATTTCAAATTAGAATTAAATCTTTTATCTGTTTCCTGTGTTCCTCTTTTTAAGAATTGATTTTTCTTTTAAGCACGGGATTTACATATTCTGTGGTCTTTACTGAAATATATCCTTTATATTCCCATGAATAAAACTTATTCCAAATATGGAAATTTTTAACTATTTCATGCTTAAATATGAGATGATAAGGCATTTCTTTTAAGGAGAAAAGCTTGCTATTTAATTTTCTGTGTCCATGATGATTTTTGTGTTGTTGATTTTTGCATTATTGATTTACATTAAATGTAGTGAGTTTTATATGAATTAATATTTTATAATCATTTAAATGGAGTCATTAATTTGCAGATAGATAGATCTTTTGTTAATTGCTATTGATGAGAAGCTTATCCATAAAGAAAACATTCTATTGTGTTTTAAAATCTGTTTCTGTCATTTCTCTAGCTTTAACCTCTACTTATCTTGGAGAAATAGTGAAATTTTAGACCATCAATGCTTAGAACATATACTAAAAGTTTGCCTTTTTCTTTTTTAGGATGAAGTGGCACATACTCTAACAGAAAGTAGAGTATTAAAGAATACTAGACATCCCTTTTTAACAGTAAGTGACTAGAGGACAGATGTAATATTTGTAACATTTTAAGTTTAAGGTGTTTTGTTATAGAAACTAAGTCATGGATAGTAGTTTTAACTCACTTTAGATGTGCCATTTTCTTTGTGGAAAAACCATAGTCACATTTCTTTGAAATCAGTCTAATTTAGAAATTAATTTTATAATATTATCCATTTATAATCCCTGCACATTATACACTCATTACATTTTTGAGACTTTTTATTTTTCTTTCTCGAATTTTATTACCTTTTTTTCTTTGGTTGAAAAAAAAGGAAATGAATCATCTGTGGCATTTTAAGACAACCACCAAGAAAATGGTAGACTTTTAAAAACAATCCTAAATATTACATGTAAAGTTTTTATGTTTGTTTATTGGCTTCTGGCAGATGTTTAAATGATCAGGCAACATGGTATTCAAATATGAAGAGTACAAATATTTAATGAACAGCTTTGTAGAAATTATAGAAATTGAGATTTCTTTTAGGAATAGTGTACATTATGATATATAATAAAACTAAATATTTAAATTAAAGGCAGGGTAAGCTTTGTTTGATATGTTTTCTTCACTAGACAAAGTACAAACTGATTTATATGCATATAACATATAGTTGCTTTGAAACAGACGAATGTATTTTTTAGATTCTTTGTAAGAGAGGCATCATTTGCAAAGTTTCAGTATGTTATTGGTTACAATGACGTGTAGTAGGAGTAAAAATAAGAGCTAGACTTTCAAGAGGAAAAAATTTTAGCATTTTAGGATTGTCTAAAGTAGAAATTTTCAGAAGTATCACTAGATTCCTAGATTTATAACATTATTGTGTCTTTGTTTTTCTGCATAGTAAAACATCTCTAAAGTTTTGGTATCTTTTATAACCTATAAAATTACATGAACCAGCTCCATTGGGTTGAGTCATGTTTATACACCCAGTATGCAAAAAGTGATGTTAAAGCTTTGTTGGGTACCTGAATAACAACTGTAATTATATTCCTTGGGGACTTCCACTAGAGAATTATGTAGGCTACACTTTGAAATAGCATGGTTGAGAACTTTGGAGACCACTGTAGTTTCAAATAGATGGCACAGTAGTTTGAAAAGTGTTCATAACAGTTACTAAATTCACTTTTACTTTAAATTTTAATTGTAATTTTTTTCTCTAACAATAGCTATTGCTGAGTTAAACCAAATGAGTTTCATGTTTCTCATAAAACTCTTACCAATGTACCATCGTTAAACTTTTAGGGAACACTAACAATCCATATAATCAATCATGATTTACTGTTTCTAATCTTCAGCTTTTGGTGTCACAATGATAAGAATGGGGGATTATAATATAACACTTTTTCTTTTTTATTTCAAGTCCTTGAAATATTCCTTCCAGACAAAAGACCGTTTGTGTTTTGTGATGGAATATGTTAATGGGGGAGAGGTAAGTCAAAGAAGTAAATCTAGCACTTGCCTTTGCATGGTAGTATTGTCTTTATTTGGGAGCTCTGGTAGCATAGTGCCTAAGGCACTTGACTGCTAACCAGAAGGCTGGCCGTTCAAACCCACCAGCCACTCCTCGGAAGGAAGATGGGGTAATCTACTTCTGTAGTGATACTGCCTCAGAAACCCAAGGAGGTGTCTCACTATGAGTCAGGTCCAACTCAATGGCACATAATGACGATGACGATTGTCTTTATTTAAAAACAAATTATTTAAAATACAAGTTATAATATAGCAGTTCTCTCATTCTTGAAAGGGGTTTATTTAACTCTTTCTGCTATTGAGTAGCTAGAAGCTGAATAATTTCTACTGATATGTAATGATCATTTTTTTATATACTAAGAAACAGGGTGCTATTATTTTTCCTGTATTTTATATATTCATATGTACTATATATTTTTAAATATAAAAAAATTTATCACAAGTATGTTTCTGAGATCATGTTATAAAATTTTGAAAAACAGGCATGGGATCTGTGATACTTTCAAAGTTTTTCCTTAAGTGGGCTCTTGGTGAAATTTGCAAAAAATCGTTGTACCCATTTTAAACTCCACTGAACAGTAATCCATGTCCACCTTGTGCCTGAGTCTTCTCCTACACGGTAGAGCAACCCTGGCTGTATTCAAGAGATTTAAAAATCTTATAATGAAGAGAAATTCAGTCATTTTAGTAATATATTTTACTTATTTCTTTATTCCTTATGCTTTCTCCTTCTTGTTTATAATCAAAATTAATATGAGGAAAAAAATTTACTGGAAATATTTTACATTGTCAACTTTATGAAATAAATTTAATTATTAATTAGGGGTTTGTATCTCATAGACTCAAAACAGTCTTAAAAAAGAAATAAGTTAAATATCCTCTATAGAATATTTTTCCCCAAAGAATTCTGTTATTTATAAGAATTAGTTCATTGCAACATTTATTCTTTCATTTTGTGAACATACTTTGAGTGCCTAGGCAGTGTGGATTTATTTACATGTGTTACGGCATTATGAAGGATTTTATAAGTTATCTTAAAACTCTATTATAAATTAGAACATCTTATACAAGAGCTAAGTGCTAAATAAATTCATAAAACAAAACACTTCCTGGATGATACAGCATTTAGGGTAGGGCCTTAAATGCATAATGAGATTTCAAAAGGGAAAGTGATTTGAGATCTTTGAGGCAGAGAGGATTGTATGAACAGAAACACAGATGGGGAAGAGAATAAGGCTACAAGAACTGGAGTGGTTAAATAATGGTCCAGGCATGCGGAAATGAGCCTTTGCAGTCAAATGTTGATTGAGAAAATACAAAACTATGGGGCAGTGGGACTATAGAATACGTAGATTTTAACAACTAATTAATTGGATGTGGGTAGAAACAAAAAGAGAACTTAATAAAAGTGAATTGACAGAGGAGCAGAAAAGGAGGGACCTCAAAAGAGAAAAAAAAGGAATAAACAGATAAAGCATAGGGAAATTACAAAGAACATGCTGTGGGGAAAGATTGTAAATTTGGTGTTGAAGGAATTGTTTTCCTAATGTTAAAAGGAAATATGTATGTGGAAACATCAGGGAGAGTCAGTAAGGCATAAAACTATAGATAACAATTTTGGGAGGCATTCCCATAAAGGTTATAATTTCAGTTATGGGGATAGATAAGCTTGCCATTCAGAATGAAATTGATGAAGCCTGTATGGCAATGTCTAGCAAAATTAAAAATGCACATATTGTTGAAGTCAGTAGTTTCGCTTCCAGGGATTTATCCTGCAGACAAACAGGTGTACTGGAGAATGATACATGGGTAAGTATATTTATTGCAACATTATAGTTCCTTAAATGAGCATTTCATAAAGAGATTCTTAAATTGTGTTACAAGTATTCAGAAGATACTTTCTATCCATTGAAAACAATGTGTCTGCAACAGTGGGCTCAAACATAGCAGTGGTTGTGAGGATGGCACAGGATGGGGCAGTGTTTCATTCTGTTGTGCGTAAGGTCGCTATGAGTTGAGACTGACTCAACGGCACCTAATATAACAGCAATCTGGACTGATAGGGAATAGTTTCTAAGATATGTTATGACATAAAAGTAGCAAGATATAGACAGAGGACATTTGTGTTAAAAGAAAATACGATCATATATATGTGCATATATATTTCTGTATGCATAGAATATCACTGAAATTATGCACATCCTCTTCTGAATCCTGCTTGAATTTCTGGCAGTTCCCTGTTAGTATACTGCTGCCACCATTTTTGAGTTATTAGCAGCAAAATTTTACTTGTGTGTGATGAATGATACTGTTGGATAATTTCCATATTTATTTTTGGATCACCTTTCTCTGAATCAGCATAAATATAGATCTCTTCCAGTCGGTTGTGCAGGTGGCTGTCTTCCAAATTTCTTAGCATAGACGAGTGAGTGCTTTCAGCATTGCATCTGTTTGTTGAAGCATTTCAGTTAGTATTCTGCCAATTCCTGCAGCCTTGTTTTTGCCCAGTGCCTGCAGTACAGTTTGGACTTCTTCCTTCAGCCCTATTGGTTCTTGATCATATGTTTCCTCCTGAATGATTGTCAACTAATTCTTTTTGACACAGTGACTCTGTGTAATCCTTCATCTTCTTTTGATGCTTCCTCCATCCTTCAGTATTTTGGCCATAGAATTCTTCAGTGTTGGAACTTGAGGCTTGAAAGAACTTGAAAGAACTCAGTTCTTTCAGTTTGAGAAAGGTTGAGCATGTTCTTCTTTTTTGCTTTTCTAACCCCAAGTCTTTGAAAACTTCATTTAATACTTTATTTTGTCTTCTCAAGCCACCCTTTGAAATCTTCTGTTCAGCTCTTTTGTTTCATCATTTCTTCCATTAGCTTTAGCTATTCTGTGTTCAAGAGCAAGTTTCAGAGTCACTTCTGACATCTATTTTGATCCTTTCTTTCTTTCCTGTCTTATTAATAACTTTTGCTTTCTTCATGTATGATGTCCTTGATGTCATGTCACAACTTATCTATCCTTCATCATTGGTGTTCAATGTATCAAACCTATTCTTGAGATGGTCTCAAATTTCAGGTGGAATAAATTCAAGGTTGTTGTTTGGCTCCGGTGGACTTGTTTTAATTTTCTTCTCCTTCAGCTTGAACTTCCTTATAAGCAATTGATTTTCTGTTCTACAGTTGACACCTGGCCTTGTTCTAACTGATAATACTGTTTCTGTATCATCTCTTTCCAGACGTGTAGAAAAGATGTGATTTTCCAGATGTGTGGAAAAGATTCATGGGGCCCCTGTGTATAATCACCATTTATGTTGTTGAAAAATGTATTTGCAATGAAGAAAGTCATTGGTCTTGCAAAATTCTATCATGCAATCTCTCATGTTGTTTCTATAACCAAGGCCATATTTTCCAGCTGTCCATCTTCTTTGTTTCTAGCTTTCATATCTCAGTCACGAGTAATTATCAATACATCTTGATTGCATATTTGATCCATTTCAGAATGCAGAAGTTGGTAAAAATCTTCAATTTCTTTATCTTTGGCATTAGCAGTTGGAGAGTGAATTTGAATAATAGTTGTATTAACTGGTTTTTCTTATAGGTGTATGGATATTATCCCACCACTGACAAATGTTGTACTTCAGGATAGATCTTGAAATGTTGTTTTTGATGATGAGTGTGATGCCATTCTTTTTCAGTTTGTCATTCCCAACATAGTAGACCATATGTTTGTCGAATTCATAATGGCCAATACCAGTCCGTTTGTGCTCACTACTGCCTAGGATATCGATCTTTATGCATTTCCATTTCATCTTTGAGAACTTACGACTTTCCTAGATTCGTACTTCATATATACCATGTTTTGATTACTAATGGATGTTTACAGCTATTTCTTTTTATTTTAAGTTATGCTGCATCAGCAAATGAAGGTCCTGAAAGCTTTGCTCCCTCTATGTCATTAAGATTGACTTTACTTTAAGGAGGGATTTTGGGTGACTTCCAGCTTGAGGGACTCATCTTCTGGCACTGTATCAGACAGTGTTCCACTGCTACTCATAAGGTTTTCACTGGCAGTTTTTTCAGAAGTAGATCGCCAGCTCCTCTGTCTTAGTCTGTCTTAGTCTAGAAGTTCTGAAACCTATCTACCATCACTGAGACTGCTGATACTTAAAATACCAGTGGCATAGCTTCCAGCGTCATAGCAACATGCAAGCCTCCACAGTACAACAAACTGAAAGACAGTTGGTAGACATGCATGTATCATCCATTTAAAAAATCAAAGGGAAGAAATTAGATAAGCAAGCAGGCAAACTGATGAATGAATAGATGGGTGAGTGAATGACCAGGAGACAAAATAATACAGAGAAAAAGATAAACTGCAGACAGAAACTTAGGGAAACATTCTTTAATGTCTCTCTTATTTTCTTACGCAGTGTCACATATTCATGGGACCTCTGGTGGCCTAGTGCCTAAGGCATTTAACTGCTAACCAGAAGGTGGTGTTTCAAACCCATCAGCCACTCCTTGGGGGAAGTTTGGGCAATCTACTTTCATAGTGATACCACCTCGGAAACCCAACGAGGGGTCGCTATGAGTCAGATCTGACTCCATGGCTTTGCATTGCATTGTCATCGTATCACATATTCATATGTATTGTAACACTTACCATGTTGGGTTTTTTTACAATTATCTATTTACTTGTCTCATTTTCCTGCTAGATGCTTAGCTCCTTAGGGGGCTTATTCACTGATTTGACCCCAGCACCTTATACATACCTGGTACAAAGAACATGCTTGGCAAATATTTATTACATTATATGAATGAATAAATCAGTGAACAGATGAACAAATTTCCTCAGGGAACAGGGATAAGAGAATTAGTAAAACTGGAATAGGAACTACAGAGAAATAGGAAGAAAAATAGAAAATAATATAGAACACAGTTTCGTTGAAACTAGCTGAAAATTTGTATGTAGGAGGGGGTATCTTTTGAGTATATTTATAAAATACATACTTACTGAATCTGTGTGCAAGGTACTCTTAGATGTTGTGAGGTGTACAAATCTAAATTTCACATATATGTTAAGCTCAAGGAGTTCACAGTCCAGTGGGGAATATAAAGAAAAATTATACTAAGTATAAAGTGATAATTATCACTTGTATCAGAAGTACAGATTAAAGGCCATGGGTCTTCACAGGAGATGGGAATTCTGCATGATGTCATGAACAAAAGATTCCCAGGGGGAGCCTTGTGCACCCGTACTTTCATTCTAAGTAGCTTTGAGAATAACTAATTGATGATTACTGAAAATATTTTACACAGAAAAGCAGATTTGTAGACTAACCAGATGGTTTTCTTTAGCATTGCAACTCCAACATTATTTTTCTTGCCTGGAATTCCACCCCACCTCCATCCCCCTACCCCGCACCCTGCTAATTTCTGTTTAAGGAGCTCTAGTGGCAGAGAGGGTAAGGCATTTGGCTACTAACTAGAAGGTTGGCAGTTAAAAACCACTAGTTGCTCTGTGGGAGGAAGATGAGACAGTCTACTTCTGTAAAGACTTACATCCTTGGAAACCCAACGGGGGGTCACTCTGAGTTGGAATCAACTTGATGGCAGTGGGTTTAGAGTAGAATTTCTGTTTTGGGAATCTGCTGTAGATAAGGATTAAATATTTAATGTATTGAAGCCGGAGAACTGATTTTGTATGTGATAAAGTACATAGGCAATTTAATTATAGTATTGTCATTATTGCTGTCCTTATTAGTTCTTTTTAGTGAATTCATACATTGAGGTTAAAATCTCTCTTCAGGCATATAGAAAAATGAAAATTTGATTATATTTATACAATTTTAGTAAATAAAATTAGAGCATATGTAATCTCCCAATTTTTTATTCTTTTAGGTTTCTAAATATACTTAGAATTTTATTTAGTTTTGGGAAGTTAAATGTGATTATTTCAATTCTGGATTTATCATTATTGTTGTTGGGTGCTGTCGAGTAGATTCTGATGGTTAAGCTCTTGACTGCTAACTTAAATGTTGGCCAATCAGCTCACAGAGCAGCTTTGTGAGAGAAAGGCCTGCTTCTGTAAAGATTACAGCCAGGAAAACCCTATGGGGCAGTACTTTCCTGTTACATGGGGTCGCTATGAAATTTAGCATTGCTCAGGAGGAAATCTGTGTTCAGTATATCCTTATGGTGACTTAATTTTAGTTTTGCTTTAAGTTCACCTTGTCATTCATTCTGCCCAGGAATGCTTCCTAGAGATGCAGGAAACTTAATTGCTATAGGAAAAAAAAAAAAAATAGGAGCTCTGGTAGCATAGTGCCTAAGGCACTTGTCTGCTAACCAGAAGGCTGGTGGTTCAAATCCACCAGCCACTCTTTGGAAGGAAGGTTGGGCAATCTACTTCCGTAGTGATACTGCCTCGGAAACTCAAGGAAGGGTCGCTATGAGTCGGGGCCAACTCGACGGCACATAACAACAACAGCAACATAGGAAAAATACAAACATAATAGTTAGGTTTTTGAAATAGAAAGGAATAAATTAAGGAAAGCTATAAATCACATAAAGAATCCACACCAGTATATATGCATACACCATGACTTACCCATTAAAGGATATTTGTGTGTTATCAAGAGATTTGAAGAGGAAAATAGTGGTCTGTGGAAAAGCAGCATCCTCAAAACTTTTCCATTCCAATTTTTACCTCGACATGGGCTGCTTTAGTGGGCCCCCTGAGGCAATTAACCATTCTCAACTCAATTTGTTTCTCAATTCATGCTTAATCTCTGTTGAATTTGAATTTGTAATAGCTTTCTTTTGGCCCCTGTTCTTGAATGTTTACCTCAAAATATAAATACTTAAAACAATTGAGATGTTTCCTTTGTCTTATAGTTTCTTTACATTTTTGTAAAGACTTCTGGACTTCTTTCAGCCAAAAGACTACATCGAAATTTAACATGTTCGAGACTGTGCTTGTTATTACCTGTGTTTGCCAGTAATATTCAAAGCATTAAATAATCTTAACATAAGTAGATTATAATAGAAATACTGATAATGAAAAATAACTATAGCCACTTGTAGGAATATCAGTACAAAGAAGTCACCTCATACCAAAATTCCAAATCAAACCACCTGCTGTGTAGTCAATTCATACTTGTAGTGACCCTAAAGGACAGAGTAGAACTGTACGCTATGGTTTCCAAAACTGTAATCTTTGTTGAAGGAGCCTGCCACGTCATTCTCCTGTGGAGCTGCTGTGTGGGTTCAAACCTTTGGGTTAGCAGCTCAACACTTAACCACACACCAGCAAGGCTCCAGTCACCTCATCCTTGCATTTATTTTCTATGAATTTAGCTAAATGGGCTTAGCAAGGGAGTGCTTAGTAGCTAGATAGGAAATTTAAATATATGGTCATTCTGCCATTCTTCTTTTTGAGTATATTCACAGAGTAACCTCAAGATAAGAAGAAATAAATTTGCTATTCTTTTACTCCATGTCATTTTCTACCTACCATCCTTAGAACTTCATGGGATATTATTCTTGTGTTTAAAAATACACAATCTTTATAAAATGTAGTCATTAAGTGTATTATTACTACAGGTGTTCATCTAAAGAAACTATATTCTTGTTCCATGTTTAAAGGAAAAACTGCACTGGGCTTAATAAGGAGGTTGGTCTCCAATACAGTATGTTCCCAAGGAATTTTCACCTGGGGTCGCCATGAGATTGACTCAGTGGCAACTAACAACAACATTTTAATTATACTTGATAACTTACGTGTTAACTTTAGAACATACATTCAACTAGAAAATAACCTGCTAACCAGACGGCTGGCAGTTCAAACCCACCAGCTACTCCTCGGAAGGAAGGTTGGGCAATCCTACTTCCGTAGTGATACTGCCTCGGAAACCCAAGGAGGGGTCGCTATGAGTCGGGGCCGACTCGACGGCACATAACAACAACAACAACAACTATGGGTTAAGCCTCAGAGGAGACAAGGAAATGGTATTTTCCTTTATGAAGATGAGTATTTTGGGGAAATAGACAAGAGAATAGGTATATACTTTATAATGTTATTATTACTATGATAAAACTTGATCTTGTGAGATAACAAAGGAGGAGTACATGAAGCAGTTTAGGCTGAAGTGAGAAAAGGAAGGGGGAAGAAGCGAGGAAACACTTCTTCAGGTGGTTGCTGAGCTAAGAGTTAATGGATAAGTTAAGTCAGTAAGGAGTGAGGGACAGCGTTCCCACATGGAGGAAATAGAATGTGTAGAAGTGTGGAGGCATGAAAGTGCTTTTCCCCCAGATGCTACATGCAGTACAGTACGTATGAGGCATAAAATTTTGTAGAGGAAAGCCAGAAGAGTCTGACCAAAGAAACTAACCTCAGTGCCATTGAGTCGATTCTGACTCAAAGTGACCCCCTTTTGGTTTGCAAGGAGGTAAATCCTTATGGAGGTAGATTGCCCAGTCTTCCTTCCATGGAGTAGCTGGTGGGTTTGAACCACCAATCTTCCGGCTAGCAGTCAAATGCCTTAGGCTAGGACAGATCTTCTCCCCCTAGTAATTAGAACTTAATCCTAAAGGCAGTAGAGTATCATGAAAGCATTTTGTAGGGTAGTGTCTTTTTATTTATGTATTTATATTGTGATTTGGGTGAAAGTTTACAGAGCAAATTGGTTTTCCATTAGACGATTCATATATATTTTGTTTTGTGACATTCACTGCATCCCCACAGTGTACAGCACTCTTCCCATTTCCTTCCTGTTTACGATTTCCCTTCATCATTCTTTCTTTTTACTTCCTCCCTTCTTAGTTTTATCTCTAGGAAAAGGCTGCCCTTTGATCTTGTATGGTTGATTGTTATAATTAGTGTGTACGTCCTGGGTGTCATCTGTCACCTTATAGGCCTATCTGTTTGACTATAACTTGAGCCAGGGGAATGAGTTCCATTCCATCTTGAAGGGTATCTAAGGGCCATAGTCTCAGGAGTTCCACCAATCTCTTTTTTCATGATTCTGAGTTTTGTTCCACATTTTCCTTCCACTCTATCCGGTCAGTAATAGTAGCCAGGCACCATTTAGGTCTTCTGGTTTCAGACTAGTGGAGGCTGGGGTTCATATGGTCTGTTAGTCCTTTGGAGTAATTGTTTCCTTGCATCTTTGATTTTTTTCACTCTTCTTTGCTGTAAACAGAGAGAGACCAATAATTGCACCTTAGATGACCACTCACAAGCTTTTAGGACCCCAGTCACTATTCACCAAAGTAGAATGTAGAATATTGTTTTTGTGAACTGTGTTATGCCATTCGACCTTGATGTTCCCCATGACTATGGTCCTGAGTCCCCAGGCCCAGCAACTTATTCCCTCAAGGTGTTTGGTTATAGCTGAGAAGTTTTCATAACATTTCCCCTTATGTTCTCTACTACATTATACTATATTATTTCTGCGTGTAAAACTTTTCTTGACTTTTTATAGTAGAAGTCTTATGCAATATTTGCTCTTTTTTTATTGACTAATTTCACTGAGCATAATGACCTCTGGGTTCATCCAAGTTAAAAAATATATTTCACATTCATCATTATTCTTTTTTAATGCATTTTATTGAAATAAAATTTATGTACAGTGAAATGCACAAAGTTAAAGTGAGATGGGTCAATGCATTTTTTTTTTGTTTTCTTTTTTTTTTTTTTTCAGTGTTCACTCCCCTTCCCTCCCACCCCAGGCAACCAATAAAGTAAGTTTCCCTCCTTTCCTTTTGACCCTCCACAACAACAAACTAATACTATGTTTGTCTTTCTGTGATTGACTTATTTCACTCAGCATAATGTCCTCCAAGTTCATCCATGTTATGTGGTGTTTTGCAGACTCTACATTATTCTTTAGTGCTGCATAGCATTCCATTGTGTGTGTGTACCATAGTTTGGTCATCTACTCTTCCATCGATAGGCACATAGGTTGTTTCCATCTTTTCGCTATTGTTACTAGTGCTGCAGTGAACATAGGTATGCGTGTATCTGTTCCTGTCCTGACTCTCACCTTTCTAGGATATATACCTCATAACAGGATTGCTGGGTCAAATGGTATCTCCAATTCCAGCTTTCTAATCTCCATACTGCTTTCCACAGTGATTGTATTACTTCACAGTTCCACCAGCACCACATCCTGCCAGCATTTCCTATTTTCTATCTTGTTGAACTTTGCCATTAGTGCTGGGGTGAGATGGTATCTCATTGTTGTTTTGATTTGTATCTCTCTGATGGCCAATGATCATGAGCATCTCTTCATGTATTTGCTGGCCACCTAAATATCTCCTTGGTGAAGTGCCTATTCATGTCTTCTACCAATTTTTCAATTTGATTGTTAATTCCTTTGCTGTTGAGGTGTTGGCATTTTCTATAAATCTTAGAGATAAGTCCCTTGCCAGGTATGTAATTATTGACAGGTATGAATTTGTTGTCATTTTTGTTATGTGCTTTTTCTTGGTGTTGATTTCTTTGTTCCATATAATTTTCTGTGCAGAGCTTGTTGTGTTTATGAATTGGGTTATCACTTCCTTCGTTGCTGTTGTTTTAGTATTTGCTAAATATTTGTGCTGGTCCTCTTTTTTTTATTTTGATGCAAAGGTATCATTTTTCTTTGAAGTTACCCTGATTTAAAGTTTTCTTCCCAAGTTTAGAACAGTCCCTCTATCTCGACTTCCTTGTTGTCTTGACCTCCTGTGATGGTTATGTTTGTATGTCAACTTGGCTAGGCCTGGTTGAGTGGCTGGGCAGTTGGATGTAGTATTCCCCATGATGAGACTGGTAATCAACTCCATGGTGGAATCTACTGGGAGCAGCTGAGTAAGCTGCCTTTGGGTATGTGTTCTGCTTCCTGTATATAAGGAGAAGCTTTGAGAATGGTCTCTAGCCTATGGCATGCTTAGACCCTGCATGTAGCCATGTCATTGCTTAGCAGCTTGCCATGCTCTGCTGACCTTGGGACTTAAAATGGACTTAAGTTAATGGCCTGCCATGTGGTTTGGTAGCATTGGGACTGTGCCTTTTTACTTGTCAACCTTGGGGCTTGTCAGCTTCAACAGCCTGCAGCTGTCTGAGTGAAGAAATGCCTCTAGCTCCAGTGGCCCAGGAGCAGGAGGCAGAGTTGGACCCCAAGGTTGGGGGGCTTTCACCCAGCCCCTAGAACCTGGCACTTTGAAATTGGACTTAAAGCTTCCAGATTGTAAGAGTAAACTCCTGTTTGTTAAGGCCACCCCATTTGTGGTGTATTTCTTGTCAGAGCGGCAGTATAAGCACTAAGTTCTATACTTAACACAATTTCTTTCCTCTTTCTGGTTTGTGTTGTTGTTGTTGTTGTTATTTGCCATCAAGTCAGCCCTGACTCATAGCGACCCCTCCTTGGGTTTCCAAGGTAGTATCACTACGGAAGTAGGATTGCCTAACCTTCCTTCTGAGGAATGGCTGGTGGGTTTGAACCGCCAGCCTTCTGGTTAGCAGTCAAGTGCCTTAGGCACTATGCAACCAGAGCTCCCTTCTGGTTTGTAGGTGTCCTCATTTGTCAGTAGATCTCTCTAGTTCCCTGTTTACAATCTTGTAGGCTTATTTACTTTGGATACTTCCATAGCTGGGTTGGTTTCTGGGTTATATCATCATGTGTGTTAATGGTCAGTTGCTGTTGGCTGTTTTTGTTTCTCTGTCCAGAGGGCACCCTTTAGCATCTCTTGTAAGGTTGGTCTGGTTTTAACAAATTCCCTTAATTTTGGCTTATCTGGAAATGTCCTAATTTCACCATCATATTTGAGGGACAATTTTGCTGGGTACATAATTCTTGGTTGGAAATTTGTCTCCTTCAGTGTTTTATATATACCATCCCATTGTCTTCTTGCCTGTGTGGTTTCTGTCAAGAAATCCAAGCTTACTCTTATTGTTTGCCCCTTGTTAGGTAACTTTTCGTTTTTCCCGTGCTGCTTCTCTTTGTCTTTGATTTTGGTAAGTTTGATGATGATATGTCTTGATGATTTTCTTTTGGGGTCTATCCTGTTTGGGGTTCGTTGGACTTCCTGAATAAATATATTCTCATCTTTCATCATACCTGGGAAATTGTCTTCCAACAATTCTTTGACTATTTTCTCTGTGGTTTTATTTCTCTTTTCTTTTTCTGGAATTCCGATTACATGTAGGTGATTCCTTTTGATGGTATCCCACATGAACCTTAGGCTTTCTTCATTTTGTTTTGATCTTTTTTCTGATTGATTGCTTTCTAAAGAAGTATTGAGTTATTTGCCTTCAATCTCACTAATTCTGTCTTCCATTGATTCATTTCTCCTCCTTTACCTGTTTAGTGTGTTATCTATTTCTGAAAATTTAGTATTAATCTTTGGATTTCTATGTGTAGATTTTGTATCTATTTTTCATTTATTTTGTCATTTTGTTCTTGTACTATCTTTAGAAATTGTTCTAGGGTTTTCTCTGTGTTTTCCTCAATTTTGTCAGTGTTTTCCTTGATCTGTCTCTCAATTCATTGAAGATACCTGAATATAGTTCTTTTGAATTATTTTTCAGGAAGTTCCAATGCTGTGTCTTCCTCAGGGATGTGTTTTGGGTCTGTATCCTGGTTCCCTGTTTATTCTGCTTTATCTTGCTTCTTTGTGTGGACTGTGATGCTCTCTTGTCTCCGAGGCATTGTGACGTTTTTGTGTTTATATTTAATTAGTGATTGTATGTTGGAGTGACTTACCCATGATTTTCATTTTCTTTGTTTTGTTTGTATGTTATCTGCACAAGCAGAGTACTGTGCTGTGCTCCTCTATTTGCTAGTTGGCAGCACTTACACACTTACCACCTGTCTCCTTTCCTGTTGTCAGCCTCCCACATGTCCTTGCTGTCCTTGGCAAACAGAGCCTGTTTTTAGGTCCCTGGAATCCGAATGAGAATGCTGCCACTTTAAAATCCAAAATGGACACCACTTGTAAAGATTCAAAATGGCTGCACCCTCAGTCACCTTGTGAATATCCAAAATGGCCACCACTTGTAAGCAATCAAAATGGCTGTACCCTCTGGACAGCAGAAAGTCCACAGCTCAGGTTGTCTCCCTCCTTGATGTTTCCCTTCCTAGTCATAGGCCACCAGTACAGTCATCCCTGCAGCCCTTGGTGAACAGGGTGGATCTTTAGGTCAGTTCTCAGGTCACAACACCACTTGGAAATACTCAGGCTTTTGGTCCCATCAGAGCAGCTGGCAGTCTACTGCTCTGACCATCTCCATACTCAAGAGTTTTTGTTCAGGTTTTTCCACTAGTTGGTGCCTAATCCACTTCTGTATACTTCCTTGCAAAGCTCAGGGCTCCAGGATTATCTTCTGTATCTCTGTCAATTGGTTTCTCTTTTCTTTGTTAAAGCGGGTCTGTGTAGCTTTTTTACCTATTCTGTCATCTTACTGGAAGTCTATAGGCGAGTTTTTTAAGAAGTGCCATACCATTTTCCAAAGTAGTTGTACTATTTTAAAGTCCCATAAGCAGTGTATGTCTGTTCTTGTCTCTTCACACCCTCACCAGTATTTGTTTTCTGTTTTTTTTTTTTTTTTTTTTGTGCTTTGCTAATAATGCTGGGGTGAGATAATATCTCATTGTTGTTTCGATTTGCATCTCTCTAATCTGGTAGCATAGTGGCTAAGGCACTTGACTGCTAACCAGAAGGTTGGCGGTTCAAACCCACCAGCCACTCCTCGGAAGGAAGGTTGGGCAATCCTACTTCCATAGTGATACTGCCTCGGAAACCCAAGGAGGGGTCGCTATGAGTCGGGGCTGACTCGACGGCAAACAACAACAACAACAACAACAACAACAACAATGGCTGTGAGTCGGAATCAACTCAGTAACAGTGGGTTTGGGAGTTTAATAGCTAATGATGACAAGAAGTCCTTCATGTGTTTATTGGAATGTCTCTAAGGAGCTCTGGTGTCGTAGTGAAAAAGGCATTTGGCTGCTAATCAGGTCAGTGATTCAAACCTACCAGCGAAGATGTGGCAGTCTACCTCCGTAAAGAATCACAGCCTCAGAAACCCAATGTGGGTTACTCTGAGTTGTAATCAACTCATTGGCGGTGAGTTTGGTTTTTAGGGTTTTTTTTTTTTTTTTTATAATGTCTTTGGTGAAATGTCTGTTGATGCTCTCTGCCCATTTTACAATTGTATTTTTTGTCTTTTTGTTGTTGAGGTATTGAAATTTTCTGTAACTTTTAGAGATTAGTCCCTTGTCTGATAAGTTGTCACCAAGCATACTTTCCTAAGTAGTTGTACTATTTTAAAGTCCCATAAGCAGTATATGACTTCTTCAAATTTTGATGAAGTCTTTAGATGTGCATGAATGTTTAATTTTTAGGTGGTTCCAATTTTCTAGTTTGTCTTCTGCTGTTTGTGTGCTTTTAGTTATGTTTGATAGTGGTTTTATGCCATATTTTAGGGCCCCTAAATTTCCCACTATATTTTTTTTGATGATGTTTATAACTTTAGCTTTTGCATTTAGGTCTTTGATCCATCATGTGTTAGTTTTCATATATTGTGAGATTCTGTTTTACTTTGCTGCACATGGATATCCACTTTTGCCAACAACATTTATTAAAGGGACTATCTCTTCCCTATGTAATGAGTTCTGGCCCTGTGTCAAAGATCAGCTGTGTGTAAGTGGATGGATTTCCATGAAGGTTTCAATTCTGTTCCATTGGTCTGTGTATCTTTTTTTGTACCACTACTACCAAAAAACACCAAACACACTACTGTGGAGTCAGACCTGACTCATAGCCACCCTTTCTTGGGTTTCTGAGGCAGTATCACTATGGAAGTAGATTACCCAACCTTCCTTCTGAGGAGTGGCTCTTGGGTTTAAACTGCCAGCCTTTTGGTTAGCAGCCAAATGCCTTAGGCACTATGCCACCAGAGCTCCTGTTAACAGTTTTAAGTACTATGACTGTATAGTAGAGTTTTAGATCAGGGAGTGTGAGGCCTCCTACTTTGTTCATTTTTTAATAGTGCTTTGCTTATCTGGTACATTTTTCCTTTCTATACAAAGTTGTTGACTAGTTTTTCCATCTCTTTAAACAATGATGATGTAATCTGGGTCAGGATTGCATTATATTTGTAGATCACTTTGGGCAGTGTTATCATTGTCACAACATTAAGTCCTTCTATCTGTGAGCATGGTATATTCTTTAATTTTTAGAAGTTCTTTTTTGGTTCCTTGTATTAGAGTTCTGTCATTTACTTTGGGTAGGCTTTTTGTGCCTCTGGTCAGATTTATTCCTGAGTACTTCATGTTTTGGGTAGTTATTATAAATGATAGTGTTTTCCTGATTTTCTTTACAGAGTTTTCTTTGTTAGTATAGAGGAATCCAAGTGATTTTTATATATTGATCTTGTACTTTTCTACTTAGCTGAGTCCTATTCTAGTAGTTTTCATGCTGAGTCGCTAGAGTTTTCTATCATCTGCAAACAGAGATAATTTTACTTTTTTTAATGCCAACTTTGATGCCTTTTATTTCTGTTTCTTGCCTTACTGCTCTGGCTAGGGCTTCTAAGACAATATCAAATAGGAGTGGTAATAAAGGGCATCTTTGTCTTGTTCCCTTTGTGAAAGGAATGTTTCTAGTCTCTGTCCATTGGGAATGATGTTCACTGTTAGTTTTGTGTATATATCCTTAATAATGTTGAGGAATTTCCCTTCTATTCCTATTTTGCTGAGCATTACTGTGAAGAAATGGGTGTTGCATTTTGTGAAATGCCTTTTCCTCATCAGTTGATATGATCATGTAGTTCTTTCCCTTTGTTTTATTTATGTGGTGGATTACATTGATTGTTTTTCTAATGTAGAACCAATACCTAGTGTGAATCCCACGTGTTCATGGTATATTATTTTTTTTTATATGTTGTTGGATTCTCTTGGTTACAATTTTGTTGAGAATTTTTATGTCAATGCTCATGAGGGATATTGGTATATAACTTTCTTTTTTACTGCTGTCTTTGCCAGGCTTTGGTATCAGGGTTATGCTTGCTTTACAGAGTTAGTTCAGGAGTATGCCATTCTTTTCTATGGTGTGGAATATTTGAGTAGAATTTGTGTCAGCTCTGTCTGAATGGTTGGTAGAATTTGCCAGCAAAGCTGTCTAGGCCAGGACTTTTTTTTGTTGGGAGGTTTTTTTATGATCTTTTTAGTTTCTTCTTGATAGGTTTGTTCAAATTTTCTACCTCAGATTCTGTTACAGTTTGGGTTGGTAGCATGCTCCTAGAAAATTTTACACTACTAGAGTTTCAAATTTGTTGGACTACAGTTCTTCTTGTTGTTAGGTGCCATTGAGTTGATTATGATTCATAGCAACCCTGTGTACAACAGAACAAAATTTAGCCCAATCCTGTACCATCCTCACAGTCGTTGCTACGTTTGAACCCATTTTTGTAGCCACTGTGTCAATGCATCTTGCTGAAGGTTTTCCTCTTTTTCACTGACCCTCTACTATTCCAGTATGATACCCTTCTCCAAGGACTGGTCTCTTCTCACATGACCAAAATATGAGAGACAAAGTTTGGCCATTTTTACTTCGAAGGAACATTCTGGCTATACTTTCACCAAGACAGATTCATTTGGTCTTTCAGCAGTCCACAGTACATTCAGTGTTCTTGCTATCACCACAGTTCAAATGCATCAATTCTTCTGTGGTCTTCCTTATTCATTGTCCATCATTCACATACATATGAGGCAAATGAAAATAAAATGACTTGGGTCAGGTGCACCTTAATCTCCAAAGTGACATCTTTCCTCTTTTATGCTTTCAAAGGATCTTTTGCAACAGATTTGCCCAATGTGGTACGTCATTTGATTTGTTGACTACAGCTTCCATGGATGTTGATTGTGTATCCAAGTGAAATAAAATCCCTGTCAACCTCAGTCTTTCCTCTGTTTATAATGACGTTGCCTATTGGTCTGGTTCTAAGAACTTTTGTTTCATATTGGGGTGCCATCCATATTGAAGTCTGCAGTCTGTGGTCTTCATCAGTAAGTGCTTCAACTCTTCTTCACTTTCAGCAAGTAAAATTGTTTCATTTGCATATTACAGGTGTTAATGAGTCTTCCTCCAATCTTGATGCCATTCCTCTCCATATAGTCCAGCTTCTAGGATTATTTGCTCAGTATACAAATTGAACAAGTATTGTGAAAAGATATAACCCTGACACACACCTCGCCTGATTTTAAACCCCTTGTTCTGTTTGAACAACTAACTGCCTCTTGGATCTATGTACAATTAAGTGTTCTGGAATTCCCATTCTTTGCAATGTTACTCAGTTTCTGTGTATTTGATTTTTTTCCCCTTGATCTTCCTGTCATTGATTTGTAATTTTACATTGTTTTCTGAGAAGATGCTTTGTAGTAATCGAAACTTTATAGTTTATTGAGGCTTGCGCTTTGGCCTAATACATGGTCTGTTCTGGAAAATGGTCTGTGTGCACTGGAAAAGAATGTATAAATGTATAAGAATGTATAAAAGAATGTTGTTGTTGGGTGGAGTGTTCTGTATACATCTTTGAGGTCTGTTTGGTTGATTGTGTTGTTTAGATCTTATATATCTTTGTTTTCTTTCTTAATTGTTCTTTCTTTCATTAGAAGTGGTATATTAAAATCGCCTATCTTTATTGAGGAGTTGTTTATTTCTCTTTTCAATTCTGTTAAAGTTTGATGTATATATTTGGAGTCTCTTTCGTTGGGTACAGAGATATTTATTATGTTCCTATCCTCTTGTATTGACCCTTCAATCAATATGTAATGTATTTCCTTGTCTGTTTTACTGGGTGTTTGCCTTAAAAAGTCTGCAGAGCTCCATTTTTGTAGCTTGGGTGTTACTAAATTTCCATGAGCAGCAAAAAAGTATTCTGGGGAAAAAGTAAACTGAAAATTGACTAAGGTGTTGTTGTTTAGTTTAGAAAGTCTTTACTTATGACTTTCCTCAAGTCTTACTCATACCTTCATTTCTTTCAGGTCTTTAAGTTGGGCCTCTGTTAATCTCTCACAAAGCCAGAATCTCCTAGAAGGTAGAGATTGATTAGGGGATAAAAGAAAATCATTGGGTAGAGATGTTATTCATCTGATAAATTTTTCACACTCCTAAATATTGTTTATGTGGCTACGACTGAACTAACACTTTCAGTTATTTACTATTCTGTTCCATATTTAGCTCATTTTGCATTCTATAGTAATTTCTTTAATAAAAGTAAGTTTATTTTATAGAAACAATTTTCAGTTTCATGCCATTCTTGAGATCCTTTCATTCTTATTTCAGATTTCTCATTATTTGGCTGGCATTTTATCTTTAGTAAACCAAAATCCTCTCATTTAAATTCATACAAGACAGAAGTGCCAGCAATCAGCATTCTAGTTCTGCTTACTAATTTGTGGAGGTGTGATTTGGGTGATTTTTAAATGAAAAATATCATTATGTATTCATAGTGATGATTTTTAAAATTTTAGTGAATTTGTAGAGATATAAATATCTTTATTATCAGGAGTCTGACAAACTAATTTCCTTGCTAACTATTTCACTTGTTAATATATTATGTAGATTATATCAGAATCCTATTGCCTTTACTCAAAGCATTTAAAAAAATTCCTAAAGCAAGAAGGATGCATTATAATATTCAAATTCATATTTAAAGTTCAAGGCAAAATAAAGTTGGAATATATTAGTGTATAATTTTATAATATTTCAAAGTCAGTTTCCTAAAATGAATCATTAAACTAATATAACTGCATCTAAAGTAACTTGATCTTTAAGCAATAGGAGTAGAATGGTTCAAAGTCATATGTAAGATTGAATTAGATAGTAACATTTCTAGGATTGTGATGTGATTAAACAGAACGTTAAAGAGAATGATGAAGGAAATGAAAAAGAGAGGAGAAGTGCCCTTCAGAGATTGGATAGTGTTTTGTTTATCTCTTACTGTACTTCATCCCACTCAAAACTTGGTTGCTGGGGGGAAAAAAAAAAGATTTATTATTATCTCTTGTGACTCTGTGGGTTGGCTAGGCTGAACTAGCCAGTTGTGACAGGAAGTCTCTCATGCTGTTTTCAATCAAGTGCCAGATTAGGCTAAAGGTATCAGAAGACTTGACTAGCCTAAACAGCCACATGTCTGGAATCTCAGATAAGGTGTTTTGGCTGGAACTGCAGGGACTAACCAGGGATCTGTTTCTGTTACTCCTCTCCATGTGGTTGTGGCACATGGTTATGGCACAGCTTGGCAATTTCAAGATAGTCTTATACAGAGTATGGGTTATCTCAGAGTGGATTGAGCATTTCAAGAGACAAAAACAGAGAAGCAATGTATGTATAATTGGAGACCCTAAAGTAGAAAACCAGGATACTGAAATAAAATAATTTCTGTTGTTCACAGGGTCACTATGAGTGTGTCAGAACCAACTTGATGGCACCCATCCACACCAACAAGTTTGGTCATTCTTTTTTTAAAATCTAATCTGACAATTTTTATCTTTTGCTTGGAAAGATTAGAGCCTTTACATTTGATGAGATGTTTGTGGTTGGGGTTAAATCTTGATATTTGTCTTTTATTTAACCCATCGGTTCTTTGTTCCTTTTTAAAAAATTTCTTCTGCTCCCTTTATATTAATTGACTATTATCATAGTATTTCATTTTATACTCACTTTTGGATTAGTTCTACTTCTTTTTGTTTTTAAGTGGTAGCTGTAGGGTGTAGATTATATATATTTTCTCTTCATAATTTACTTTCAAACAATATGATACCACTTCACATTTATCTTAAGAACCTTACAAGAATATACACCCTTTACCTTACCTTTATTTTTTATATTACTGTTATCAGACATTTTACTTCTGCTTATGTTGTAACCTCCATAATAACCTCTTATTAAAATTTTTTTTATATTTATCTAAATAGTCACTATTTCTAGTGCTTTTAGTTCCTTTAGTAGTTGCATATTTTCGTTTATTATATTTTCCTTTTTCCTAAAGAACGTCCTTTAATGGCTTTTGTAGTGGAGATATGCTAGCATAATTTTTCCAGCTTCTATTTGTTTGAGAAACCCTTCATTTTGGTTTAAGATGTTTTTCTTTAAAACATCTTTGTTGAAGTATAATGAAATCCAATAATTTTGCTATTTTGCCATATTTAAAGTGTACAGTTTGATAACTCTGACCTGTGAAATCATCACCATAATTAAGATAGTGACCTTATCACCCTACAAGTTTCCTCCTGCCATGAGGATTTTTGAGTGGAAAGGGACATTCGAATCAAATTTCTAAGGCGTTAGGTGTGTTCTCCTAGAAAGGTATATTCATTTCATTCAAAATAGAGCTCTGGTGGTGCAGTGGTTAAAGCACCCAGCTGCCAACCAAAAGGTCAGTGGTTTGAAGCCACCAACTCACCTATGGGAGAAAGATGTGGCAGTCTGCTTCTTTACAGAAGTTCTGGAATTGCTATGGGGCAGTTCTCCTCTGCCCTATAGAGTTACTATGAGTTGGAATTGGCTAGACAACAGTGGGTTATGCTTATTCATTCAAAAATGTTTATTGAGTGTTAATTGTGTCCTGCTTGTAGGGTACACTTGTTATTGTTGTTAAGTACCTTCAAGTCGGTTCCGATTCATAGTGACCATATAATAAAATGAAAAGCTGCCCAGTCCTGTGCCATCCTCATAATCATTGTTATGTTGGAGAACAGTGTTGCTGCCATCAAGTCAGACCCTTGAAAGTCTTTTTTTATCTTTTGCTGACTTTCTGCTTACAAAGCATGATACCCTTCTCTAGGGGCTGGTCCCCCCCAATATCATGTCCAGAGTACATGAGAGAAAGCCTTGCCATCTTAGTTTCTAAGGAGCATCGTCTGGCTGTTCTTCCAAGACAGATTTACTCATTCTTCTGGCACACCATGGTATATTCAATATTTTTGCCAATATCATAATTCAGAGGCATCAGTTCTTCTTCAGTCTTCCTTATGCAGGGTGTACTCGTGTGAAATAAACAGTCATAACTCCTAGAAGCAGACACATATTATAAAATAAACCCAACAAATACATTATTACAATAGCAATGAGTAGAGTGGAAGTACAGTCCAGAATATGAAAGAGAATAATGGAAAACCTACTATGAATGAAGTTCTCTCTTTATGGAACTAACATTTTGGTTGAGACTTGATGGCAGAGTATAGGGAGAAGAGTACTGGGGAAAGAACTTCAGACTTATTGAATATGAGACTGTAGCATATAGCACATAGCTATAGATGCACTGATATTTTAACAAAGATTTATTTAGTACCTGTGTAGTTCTAAGGAGCTCTGGTGCAGTGGTTAAGGCATTTGGCTATTAATCAGAAGGTCACTGGTTTGAACCCACCAGTCTCTCTGTGGGAGAAATATGAGGCATCTGCTTCCATAAAGATTTATAGCCTTGGAAACCCTGTGGGGCAGTTCTACTCTTTCAGGAGCTCTGAAGATGCAGTGGTCAAAGCATTTGGCTGCGAAACAAAAGGTTGCTGGTTTTAATCCACCAGTTACTCAGAAGTAATCTGCTTCCAAAAAAATTTACAGCCTTGGAAATCCTATTGGGCAGTTCTGCCCTGTCCTATAGTGCCACTATGAGTCAGAGTTAACTTGATAACAATGTGTTTGTTTTTCTAAATACATTTCCTGACTCTGGGAAGACCATGGTACTCTAAAGAAGGCCCTTTCTCTCATGCACCTTATGTTATGCCGTTATAAAATAGACATGTGAATGAAATTTCTTCTTAATGGAATGATTTATACATTTATAATATCAAATTAATATAGACTACTTTTAGTGTAAGAAAAAAGTGATACGCTTTATCAGCTGACCTAAGTTTGAATCCCGACTTTGACACTTAGTAGCTACGTGATGCTGGGCAAGTTTCACAACATGTCAGAGCCTTAGTTTTCTTTTTTTATAAGATAGTAACTATCTTTTAAGATTGTTTTGTGGATTAAATAGTATAATGCATGTAAAATACTTTGTACAGTGCCAAACAAGTAGCAGTACTAAAAAAAAAAAAAATTCCTTTTGTAATACTAATAGAAATAATAAACCAAAAACCAAACTCACTGCCGTAGAGTCGGACCCAACCCATAGCAACTCTTCCTTAGGTTTCTGAAGTGGTATTATTACAGAAGTAGATTGCCTACCCTTCCTTCCGAGGAGTGGCCAGTGGGTTTGAACTTCCAGCCTTCTGGTTAGCAGTCAGATGCCTTAGCCACTGTGGCACCAGAGGTCCTAATAGTAATAATAAGTTATATTTAATAATCTGTAATATGGAGATAGTTATATTTAATTATCTGTAATATGGAGATAGAAATAGGTAGCTTTCTTGATTGTTAGAATGTAATTCCCTTAATACTCAGTAAATGATAGTGTTTATTATTTTTATTGTATTCATATTGAATGTATATCATAAGTAACCCAGATATTTCCTAATAAATTTAAATATGTTCAAGTAATTGCCTTGGGAATTTTTACCCTTTCAAAATATATTTTATTCTCTAGATAAAGAGTCTAGTAATTTAGTTTTTATTTTTTTAATTAAGTATTTGAATATAAATTATTCCAGTTATAGAAATTTAAAATTATTTTTAAGTAAACTATTTATCAAGTTATTAAATGCTTTTATTTGGTGACTTTTAAGCCTAGAAAATTTCCTCAATATCTCTTATCTTGCATTACTTCTTTAAAAATCGCAAACTTAAAAAGTATTTCAGGTTTCAACCATCTAGTTGGTGACATAGAACTCTTATTACATTATCAGAATTGTAAAAAGGGAAAGAAATATACTAGGGCTTGAGGTAGGTGATGTTGTTATTAGGTGCTGTCAAGTCAGTTCTGACTCATAGCAACCTTATGTACAGCAGAACTAAACATTGCCTGCTCCTGCACCATCCTCATAATCATTGGTATAGTTTATCCTACTGTTGCAGCCACTGTGTCAGTTTATTCGTTGAGCATCTTCCTCTTTTTCGCTGACCCTCTACCTTATCAAGTATAATGTCCTTCTCCATGGACTAATCCCTCCTGATAACATGTCCAAAGTAAGTAGGATGAAGTCTCATCATCCTCTCTTTTAAGAACTTTCTGGCTGTACTTCTTCCAAGAGAAATTTGTTCGTTCTTTGGCAGTCTGTGGTGTATTCATATTCTTTGCTAGCACCACAGTTCAAGTGCATCAGTTCTTTGTGTTCTTCCTTCTTCTTCTTTTTTTTTTTTTGTTCTTTCATTGTCTAGCATTTGTATGCATATGAGATGGTTGAAAATACCATGGCTTGAGTCAGGTGCACCTTAGTTCTCAAGGTGACATCTTTGCTTTTTAACCCTTCAAAAAGGTCTTTTGCAGCAGTTTTACCCAGTATATTAAGTCGTTAGATTTTTTGAGTGTTGTTTCTGTGGACATTGATTGTGGATCCAAGTAAAATGTAATACTGATAACGTCCAGCTTCTCTCCTTTTTTCATGATATTGTTCATCGGTCCATTTGTAAGGATTTTTGTTTTCTTTATGTTGAGGTGTAATCCATACTGAAAGCTGTGTTCTTTGATCTTCATTAGTAAATGTTTTAAGCTCTCTTTCCTTTCAGCAAACAAAGCTGCGTCATCTACATATCACAGGTTGTTAATGAGTCTTTCTCCAGGAACATAGTTACCAAGGATGTTTCACCATTCAGTCTTTTAGTTTGCCTGCAACATTGCTGAGGATTTAGTTTTTATTTTAAAGAACTTTGACGTTGAACTATTATTAAGATTAAGCATTTTCTATTTATATCTCATGTCTGGTGACACAGTGGTTAAAGCATTTGGCTGCTAACCAAAAGGTTGGTGGTTCAAACCTACCAGCCGCTCTGTAAAAGAAAGATGAGGCAGTGTGTTTGTGTAAAAGTTTATAACTTTGGAAACTTATGTGGCAGTTCTACTCTTTCCTGTAGGGTCACTGTGAATTGGAATCAACTTGATGGCAGTGAGTTTGGTTTTTGGTATCTCATGTCTCTATCACTGTCATTGGTGAAAAAACCTTATTTGAAAAATTAAATGTAAATTTACATTGGTTTTGCATGAATTTTTCTGTGTGAAATACATACAAATTATAAGCACTAATTGTGAAAGAGAATAGAATTATGTAGAAGTTGATAAATAGGAATTGTGTCAATAAATGTAGGGAATTTTTAATTTGGTCATATAAAAGTAGATATTTTAATTTCATCTTATAGTGTTATCAGTACTGTTTCAATTGTGTAGTATGGCATTGTTGAGTAAATTCCCTTTAGGTAAGTTAGAACCATCCTCTTCATCTCAGGTCCTTTTGTATATCCAAGGAATGTGTTCATCAGCATTATTGTGCAGACTGCAGTGCCTTATTGTTTAATTAATTAGTTGTCTTTTGGATACTCAAATTCCAAGCTCAATCAATATTATGATAATGAATCTAATCTAAATTAATGAGACTTGTATTAAACATATTTTGTTACTCTCTAAATACCCAATGTTTTACTATTACAAAGGAATGATTAAAATTTTTATAGGCAGTATTTGCAAGAAGCATGAAAATTGAGTTTAAAACCTCAGTTTGCAGTGATAGGACTCTGTGTGTGTGTGTGTGTGTGTGTGTGATTTGGGTGAAAATTTACAGAGCAAATTCACTTTCCAAACAGCAGTTCGCATACACTTTGTCTCATGACATTGACTACAATTTACCACAGTGCAACAGCTCCTCTCCCACTTCCTCCCAATAGTTACCTCTTCCCTGTGTCCATCCCTCCATGCACTCCTGAACCCTAAGCTGTTTCCCTGTGCATAAAACAGCTCTTCTTTTGCCCATGATTGTTCTTTCCAGGGAGTTTATTAACCTCAGGTAAATGTTCAATTCATATACCTGTCTATTGTTTGGCTGGAAGCCACAGGTGTGGTTTCAATTCCAGACCTGAAGGGCAGCTAGGGGCCATAGTATCAGTGGTTCCACCAGGCTACATCAGACCAGCAAACCAGGTCCCTCCTCCCTCTTTTCTTCTCCAAATGATTTTGAGTTTTGTTCCACATTGTTCTTCCTCTCTATCCAGGATCTCCTGCATAGATACCACTCTGAGTGGTTGACAGTGGTAGCTGGACACCATCTAGTGCTTCTGGTCTCATAATCATATAGGCTGAGGATTACATGGTGTACCACTCACTAGGTTTTGGTGGCGGAGTGCCTAAGGCATTTGATACTAACCAGAAGGTTGGCGGTTCAAACCCACCAGCCATTCCTCAGAAGGAAGACTGGGCAATCTACTTCTGTAGTGATACTGCCTTGGAAACCCAAGAAGGGGTTGCTATGAGTCAGAACTGACTCAGTGGCAGTGAGTTTGGTTTTTGGTGTTTTGTACCTTCACCCTAGGCAATCATTGATCTGCTTTCTGACAGTAAACATTTGATTTACCTTTTTTTAAAATTTCACAGAATATAATCATGCAGTATATATTCTTTTGGGTACAGTTCTTTTGCTCAGCATAATGTTTTTTAGAGTCATCCATTTCAGTGCTTTTCTCAGTAGTTTGTTCTTTTTATTGCTAAGTATAATTCATATACTTAGAACAACGTTTGTTAACTAGCTTGCTAGTGATATACATTTGGATTGTTTCCAGTCATTACCTAATATGAATGAACATGATATGCATATTCATATACAAGTTTTTGTATGAACATGCATTTTCTTTTCAGTTGGTTCAATATTAAGGAGTATAATTATTGAGTTCAATATAAGCATATGCTTACATTTTAAGAAACTCCAAAAATGTTTACCAAAGTAGTTACATCATTTTACATTCCCACTGAAAGTGTTTTGAGAGTTGCAGTTGTTCCACATCCTTACCAACTCTTGCGGTGGTTAGTCTTTTTCATTTTAGCCATTGTAGTGAGTATGTAGGAGCTCTGGTAGCATAGTGCCTAAGGCACTTGACTGCTAACCAGAAGGCTAGCAGTTCAAACCCACCAGCCACTCCTCAAGAGGAAGATTGGGCAGTCTACTTCCGTAGTGATACTGCCTTGGAAACCCAAGGAGGGGTCGCTGTGAGTTGGGGCCGACTTGATGGCATATAACACCACCAACAACAGTGAGTATGTAGAAATATCTCATTGCCATTGCAGTGTTAAGTTGCATTTGTCTGATGACTATGAAATTGAATACCATATCCCATACTTACTGGCTGTTTGCATATTTTTTTGTGAATTGTCTGTTCAAATATTTGGCCTATTTATTAATTAGGTTTACCTTCTTATTATTGAATTTGCAAGATTTCTTTATATATTCTGGTTAGAAATACTTTGCCAAATATCTGTGTCAAAAATATTTTCTCCAGACCTAGGTGATCTGGGTTTGGTGATGGCTCTTTAGATACAACACCAAAGGTACAATCTATAAAAAAGAAAAACTGGTAAGTAGGACTTCAGGAAAATTAGAAACTTCTGCTCTGTGAAAGACATTAAGAGAATGAAAAGACAAGCCATAGACTGGGAGAAAATATTTGCAAAACATTTACTTGATAAAGGTCTTATACCCAAGATACGCAAAGAACTCTTAAAACTCGATAAGAAAACAATCCGGTTACAAAAATGGGCAAAAGTTCTGAGGCGATACCTCACTAAAGAAGATATGGAGATGGAAAATAAACATATGAGAAGATGCTCAACATGTCATTAGGGATTGGCAAATTAAAAGAACAATGAAATACTACTAAACATGTATTTAGAAAATGCCAAACTCTTTGCCATAGAATTGATTCCAACTCATAGTGACCCTTTAGGACAGAGTAGAACTGCCCCATGAGGTTTCCAAGGCTATAATCTACACTATATCACCATAACTCCTAAATCTTTATAGAAGCAGACTGCCATATCTTTCTCCCTCCAGGTAGTTGGTGAATTCAAACTGCCATCCTTTCATTTTAGCAGCTGATCACTTAAGCACTGCATTACCAGGGCTCATGACAAATGTATTGGGACAGCTAAAATCCAGAACACAGACAAAACCAAATGCTGACAAGGCTTTGGAGCAACAAGAACTCTCATTGATTGCTGGTAGAAATGCAAAAATGGTACAGCTACTTTGGAAGACAGTCTGGCTATTTCTTTTAAAGCTAAGCATATGCTTATACTATCCAGCAATCATCCTCCTAGGTATTTCCCCAAGTGAATTGAAAAAATACACCTAAATAAAAACCTGTACATGAATGTTTATAGCAGCTCTATTCATAATTGCCAGAATTTGGAAGCAACCAACATATCCTTCAGTAGGTAAGTGAACAATTTTTTTTTTAAGCTGCAGTGTTCTTTGTGGGACGAACTTATTTTTAACATCATATTTTATATTCAGGTTATATTATACCACTTCACGTGTATTTTAAGATCCTTTCACCAGTACATGCTTCCTTCTACCCTTCTGAAATTTTAGGCTATATTTTTAATAGTTATTTTTTCATGGTAGTGTTCTGATTCTATCATTTTTCATTTACTGGGTCTGTTTTTATTCATTGATTTTTCTGCTAGTTATGGTTCCTGCTTTATTTTATGCCTGGCAATTTCTTGATGTATGCTAGACATTGTGAATTTTGCATTGTTGGGTACTGAAATTTGGCAATTAAAGAAATAGCTACATAGATACATATTAGCATTATTCTTTCTTGTAATCACAGTGATCCTTTCAAGTCTTAGTTTTCACCTTTGTTAAGGGGTTCCACATAGCCTTTAATCAAGGGCTAATACTGAGGCAGTACTCTTGAGGACTCTACTGAGTGCTACATTTGTTATAAAGTCTTTCAGTTTTGCCTTGTAAGGACATGAACTATTTTTGGCCTGTGTGAGTCTAATGATAGTTTCACCTGATCCTTTCTAGTAGCTTTTTTTGCTGGCCTCAGAATTTTCCTCATATACATGTGCTAATCATTAATGCAAATACAGTCTACTGCAGATATCTGGAGGTTTCTGTCATTAGAGATCATTTTCCTGTGTTTCTCTGCCTCACAAATTCTAGGTACTGTGGTCTTTCCAAACTCTGACCTTTTTGTTCTTAACTCAGGAATCCTAACAAGTTCTATTGCAGTTTTTCCTCCCTATGCTGCAGCCTGGATACTCTGTCCAGATAGCAGGCTTAGGCAATTATAGTTACCACTTTTTTTCCCTTTTTTCTAGAATCCCTGTACTCTGCTGATGTATTGTTTAATGTAAAACAAACAAACAGACAAACAAAAAAACCTTTGTTTCTAGTATTTTATGTGAAGAAAGAAATGCAAATCTGGTTCTTACTACTTAGTCACTCAATCATTGTTAATAAGAAGTGCCTAAGGAGCTCTGGTAGCATAGTGCCTAAGGCACTTGACTGCTAACCAGAAGGCTGGCGGTTCAAACCCACCAGCCACTCCTCAGAAGGAAGATGGGGCAATCTACTTCCATAGTGATACTGCCTTGGAAACCCAAGGAGGGGTCGCTGTGAGTCGGGTCCAACTTGACGGCACATAACAGCAACAACAACCGTCTTTTCTGTTGTTGTTGGATATGTTTACTGAACCCTAATTTTAGGCTGCGTTTTTCCTTTTAGCAACTTGGACTTATTTTCCATTGTTACCTTCCTTTTATAGTTTCTAAGGAGAGGTCTAGGAATATTCTTTTCTTTTCTTTTTTTCCTCTTTACATAGTTGTTGTTTTGCCACCAAGTTGACTTTAACTTACAGCAGCCCTGTAGGATGGAATAGAACTACTCCAGAGAATTTCCTAGGCTGTAATCTTTAATGGCAGCAGATCATCAGGTCTTTGCTCCCATGGAGCCACTGGTAAGTTCTATGCACTGAGTTTTCAGTTAGCAACCATGTGCTTAACCGTTGTACCACCAGGGCTCCTTATGTAATGTGTCCTTTTTTTAAAAAAAAACTCAGCACATTATGAGGATTTTTCTCTTTATCACTGGCTTTCAGAAATTTGATATGCTATGACTTGTTATGTTTTGAGCATGCACACATGTTTTGTTTTTTATCCTGTTCAGGTTTGCTGAGATTCTTGTATCTGAATGTATCATTTTCATCCAATTTTGAAAATTTGTAGTCATTTTTTAGCAAATGTATCTCTCCTTCCACTTCCAACAATGAGACTGCTGAGTTTTGCTTGGAATTTCCTTTCCTGTGTAGTATTCCAGAAAGTGTCCCCAAACAGTAGGTGGGGTAAGTGTAGGTCTTACCTTATTTGTTTCAGTTCTCACAGGGATCATAGTCTGCACTGCCTATTGTCCATTATGTAAAATATATTTTGCCCAGTATTTATTTCTATTGTTTTATTTTTGTACAGTTGTTTAGGGCAGAAGGGTAACTTTTTATTTTTTTATATATTAAGTATATGAATTCTTTGTCATATAACTTGTATTAGGGAAACCAGGGGACCACAGAGAACAGCAGCAGGGATCTCAGGTAAGTGAAGGGACATAGGCTCACCCCCAAGAGGCAGGAAGTAGGAGAAAGAGAAACTGGGGGATCACAGACAGAGCAGCAGCAGGAATCCAGGTAACAGGAGGTACACATGCCCCAGACCCAAGAGGCAAGAAGCGAGGAAAAGAGAACCAGGGGACCACAGACAGAGCAGCAGCAGGGATCTCAAGTAAGGGAAGGGACACAGGCCTACCCCCAAGAGGCAAGAAGTGGAGAGGTTTCGAGCAGCTAAGGGAGACAAACTTGTCTGTCAGTTTGTCATACTATGGTAGCTTGCGTGTTGCTGTGAGGCTTGAGGCTTTGCCACCAGTGTTCGAATGCTGGTGAAGTTGCACATGGTGCACAGGTTTCAATGCAGCTTACAGACTGAGACAGACTAGGAAGAAGGAAGAGACCATCAACTTCTCAAAGAATCAGCAGGGAAAACCTTAGAATAGCAGGGAAACACTGATACATTACTGCGCAACTTTATGAATAGCCTGGAAATGTTGTCTGGTACAGTGCAGGAGTATGAGCCCCCTAGGTCAGAAGGCTCTCAAAATATGACTGAGAAAGAGCTGCATCATCAGAGTAGAACTAGCTTTACTGATATGGGTAAAGTAAAGCTTTCGAGATCTCCGTTTGCTGAGGTGGCACAACTCAAATTGAGGAAAACAGCTACAAATATCCATCAATAATTGGAACATGGAATATATGATGTATGAATCTATGAAAACTGGAAGTTGTCAAAATGAAACGGAATGCATAAAGATTGATATGCTAGGCATTAGTGAGCTGAAATGGACTGGTTTTGGCCATTTTGAACCAGATAACCATAATGATCTACTGTGCCAGGAATGACAGTTTGAAGAGGAATGGCATGGCATTCATCATCACAAAAGATGTTCCAATATCTGTCCTGAAGTACAGTGATAGGATAATATCCATATGCCTACAAGGAGGGCCAGTTAATATGACTATTATTCAAATTTATGCACCAACCACCAAAGACAAAAGGAATTGAAGATTTTTATCCACTTCTGCAGTCTGAAATTGACTGAACATGCAATCAAGATTTGTAAATTATCATTGACAACTAGAATGGAAAAGTCAAAAACAAAGAAGAATCACTGCTAGTTGGAAAATTTGGCCTTGGGGACAGAAATAATGCTGGAGATCGCATGATAGAATTTTGCAAATCCAACAACTTACTCATTGCAAATAACTTTGTCAGTAACACAAATGGTGACTATACACGTGGACTTAACCAGAAGGAATACACAGGAATCAGGTTGACTACATCTGTGGCAAGAGGCGATGGAAAAACTCAGTATCTTCAGCCAAAACAAGATCAGGCTCTTATTGTGGAACAGACCATTAACTGCTCATATGCAAGTTCAACTTGAAGTTGTAGACAATGAAAACAAGTCCAGGTGAGCCAAATATGATCTCAAATATATCCCTTCTGAATTTAAAGAATAGATTTGATGCATTGAACGCCAGTGACCGAAAACCAGCAGAATTGTGGGATGACATCAGGAACATCATCCATGAAGAAAGCAAGAGGTCATTCAAAAGATGAGAAAAGAACAAAAGAGCAAAATGGATGTCAAAAGAGATTCTGAAACTTGCCCTTTAGTGGAGAGTAGCAAAAGCAATTGGAAGAACAGATAAGGTAAAAGAGCTGAACAGAAGATTTTAAAGAGCAGGTCAAGCAGACAAAGCCAATTACTATAATGAAATGGCCAAAGACTTGGAGTTAGAAAACCAAAAGGGAAGAACACACTCAGCATTTCTCAAGCTGAAAGAACTGAGGAAAAAATGTAAGCCTTGAGTTGCAAAGATTCTGTGGACAAAATATTGAATGATGCAGGAAGCATCAAAAGAAGATGGAAGGAATAAACAGAGTCCCTATACCAAAAAGAATTGCTTGATGTTTATCCATTTCAGGAGGTGGCATATGTTCAAGAACCAAAGGTATTGAAGAAAAAAGTCAAAGCTGCACTGAAGGAACTGGTGAAAAACAAGGCTTCAGGAATTGACGGAATACCCATTGAGATGTTTCAACAAACAGATACCCCACTGGAAGCACTCACTTGGTTATGCCAAGAGATTTGGAAGACAGCTACCTGGCCAACTGTAGTGTAGCAAATTAGCTGGTATGCCTTTTCTAGTCATAAGTCTTTAAACTCCATGATGGAATTTGCTGTGAGCAACTGAGGAGCTCCTGATTGTAAAAGTTATCCGCCTGGGGTATTTCTGTTGGGAGTGGCACTGGAGCAATGTTCTGGGAAGTTCACACTTTCTCAGATGCTTAGAATTCTGATGCTATGATTGGCTAGTTTGGCCACTCTGCCAGGCTCAAAAGGAGGCCTCCTAGAGGCAGAAGGTTCTCTGACTGCTGGTTGAGGAAGACGTGCTGCTGAAAGAGACACAGGCTCCTGAGAGGCACATGCTGCTGGGAAAGAGATGCAAGAGACATGCATTGCTGAGTGAGACACCAAGGGACATGCACTGCTAGGAGAGAGACTGTGAGAGACAGTTAGCTGGGAGATGGCGGGCTGGGAGAGAGACTGAGCATTTTTCGTGAACTTGAATTGTAGCCTAGTGCTTCCCTAATAAACCCTGTAATCTGTGAGTTCTGTGTGGCCACTGCAGCGAATTAGTGAACCCAGGAGAGAGGTGGTGGATCCTGTGAGAGGAACAGTTGGTGAAAGGGCTGGAGGGAGGCAGCACGACTGGCCTTGCAGGAATAAGCCTTGGGTTACTGATGGTGATTCTGTCTTCCTCTTGTGCGGTTAGAGGAGGTCAGATGTGGCCTGTTTGCCTTTTTAGCACCAACTGATTGGAAAAGATCCATATTTGTACCCATTCCAAAGAAAGGTGATCCCACAGAATGTGGAAATTATCAAACAATATAATTAATATCGCATGCAAGTAAAATCTTGCTGAAGATAATTCAAAAATGGTTGTAGCAGTATATTAACAGAGAACTTCCAGAGGTACAAGCTGGATTCAGAAGAGGATGTGGAACAAGGGATATCATTGCTGATGTCAGATGGATCTTGGATCAAAGCAAAAAATACCAGAAAGATGTTTACTTGTGTTTTATTGACTATGCAAAAGCCTTTGATTATGTGGATCATGACAAATTAGGATAATATTGAGAAGAATGGGAATTCCAGAACACTTGATTGTACTCATGAGGAACCTGTACATAGACCAGGAGGCTCTCATTCGAATAGAACAATGGGGACACTGCATGGTTTAAAATCCAGAAAGGAGTGCATCAGGGTCGTATCCTTTCACCATACTTATTCAATCTATATGCTGAGCAAATAATCTGGGAAACTGGACTATATAAAGAAGAACATGGCATCACGATTGGAGGAAGAATCATTAACAACCTGTGATATGCTGACAACACAACTCTGCTTTCTGAAGGTGAGGATGACTTCAAGCACTTAGTGGTGAAGATTGAAGAATACAGTCTGCAGTATGGATTACATCTCAATATAAAGAAAACAAAAATTCTCACAACTGGACCAGTATGCAGCATCACAATAAATGGAGAAAAGATTGAAATTGTCAAAGACTTCACTTGCTTGGTTCTACAATTGACACCAATGGAAGCAGCATTCAGGACATCAGACAACGTATAGTACTGGGCAAGTCGGCTGCAAAGGACCTCTTTCAAATGCTAATGAGCAAAGATGTCTCCTTGAGGACTAAGGTGGACTTGACCTATTGTCAGTTGCTTTGTATGCATATGAGAGATGGATAATGAATAAGGAAGACCGAAGAATTGATGCTTTTGAGTTGTGGTGTTGGTGAAGAGTGACGAAAGTACCATGGACTAACAAATATGTCCTGGAGAAAGTGCTGCTGGAATGCTTCTTGGAAGCAAGAACGGCCAGACTGCATCTCACCTACTTTGGTCATGTTGTCAGAAGGTATCATTCCCTGGAGAAGGATGTCATGTTTGGTAAGATGGAGGGACGACAAAAGAGGGGAAGCCCTCAACAAGATGGATTGACACAGTGGCTGCGGGGATGGGCTCAAGGATAGCAAAGATCGTGGAGCTGGTGCGGGACTAGGCGGTGTTTTGTTCTCCTGTGCATAAGGTCACTATGAGTTGGAGATGACTTGACGGCACCTGACAACAACAACAACATATATTCAATTTTATGTCTTTTTTTTTTTTTTTACTATTTCACATAATTCTACCAGTGTGAGTTTTTATTTATTTATTTATGCTTTGTTCCATTTCTTTTCTACTTGGAAATTCCTTCTTTCATGATATCAAATAAGTATTTATTCATATTTTCTTCTATTTATTTAAAATTTGTATTTTATATTTAACTACTAATTACATCTATATTTTATGGTGTGAGATGAAAATATGATTTAATTTTTCTCCAAAGTTAAGTAGTTCTCATGGTACTATTTATTAGTCATTTTATCCACATACTTTTATCATATTACTGTCATTATAAGCTTACCATATAGTCTTATAAAATAACCTGTTTGTAGGCTGCTTGATTTCACTGATCTTTCTTTTCATTTGTGTGTCTATTCTGTATGAATTGCAGGTTTTCAATATCATTTAATTTCTTCCAGCAAATGTTTTCATGAAAACATCATTTAATATCTTGCAGCAAGTCTTCTGTTTCAATATTTGACTCATCTCTTATTTTTTCTGGAGTAATTATAGTCTGTTTCTACCTTTACCTTACATCCGTGTCTCACATGATGCCTTCTTCCTGAAAGTTGACAAATGACCTAATTCATGAATCCAGTAAACTTTACTTCTTTCCTGAAAGTTTCTTTTCCCTTGGCTTCCATGATATTGTGTTGTTTTCTTTTGGACTTTAAAAATAAATAAGTAAATAACTATATCTCAATTTTACATTCTGCTTCTTTCTCCTGTCCTTACGTATAGTAGTATCCTTAGATTCTAACCTTAGCTCTCCTTTCAGTTTTTACTGAATTCGTAGGCTATATTGTACTTAGTTTTAACAAGATCTTACATATGAAAAACTCCATATATATATTTCTATACCTTTGGGACCTATAGTTTGAAGGCTGTGTTACAAGTGCTTGTTTAAAAGTTGATGTGTCAAAGTAAAATCCATTGCTCCTCTATCTCAACCCCCTTTTTTTCCCTCTACACTCTTGGCAACCACATCTACTCAGCCAACCATAGGGAAACTCAACAATGTTATTCTCTCCCTTGACCCAAATTCTGAAGACTGGTTTGCTTTGAAAATGTGTGTCTTGAAATGTCATTAGGCCGTAAACCTCCCTAGTTGATGACCCTTGGAAGCTGTTATCCAGCTCAAATGTAACTTCTGATATCGATATTCACTTCTTTAAATGCACTCTCTATTTTATAGTATTTTATAGTAGTTAGCATATTTTTAGTAGAATTGTTTATATATATCTTTCTGTTCTACCCGGATATTGATGTCCATGGGAAATGGTATTGATTCCTCTTCATTATTGTGTCTGCAACTTTTCACAACAGCTAGCACAGAATAGGTGCTCAATAACTGTATTTTTATTGCACTTGATTGTTTATCTTACTGTAGTCTCACATCTTATTAGTTGATCCTCCAATTGCTGCCAAAATTGTCTCCTTAAAATTATGCTAGAGTTTGATTTTCTTTATTTTTGACCGCAAACTCCTTGATGCGCCCTTCTCTACAGAATAAAGTTCAAACTCAATATTATAACAATTATGGTCCTAAACAATCTGGCCTCATCTTTTTGCTTTAAGTCCTGTCATTGCCCTAAATACATTCTGTTCTTCAACTACGCACATTATGTGTTCCCTTGCCATTACTTTTTTTTTTTTCTTTAGAATTTGTTCTTTCTACAAACTGTTATTAATTGCTTACTATATACCGGTACCACATCAGGCTTTGTTAGAAACAAAGATGAATACAAACTTGAGTAGAGATCTTTTGTAGTTTTCTTACTTTCATATTTTATATTCTCCATTTTTAAAAACCTTATAAAACTTAAATGGGTTATATTACCTTGTTTGTGAAGTCTCCCAAATAATCCTGTTGTTGTTGTTGTTATTTGCCATCGAGTCGGCCCCGACTCATAGCGACCCCTCCTTGGGTTTCCGAGGCAGTATCACTAAGGAAGTAGGATTGCCCAACCTTCCTTCTGAGGAATGGCTGGTGGGTTTGAACCGCCAGCCTTCTGGTTAGCAGTCAAGTGCCTTAGGCACTATGCTACCAGAGCTCCTAATAAATCCTAGTAAATATATAATATTATAAAATATATAATATATAATATATATAATAATCCTAGTAAAGATTTATCACATTTTGATTCCATAGCACTTTCAATAGCTGAATTACAAAAGTACATCACAGCTCCCTTTTTATTTATGCATATGTCTCCTTCATTAGGTTGACGTTCCTTAAGGGCAGGGATTATGTCTTAGTCATCACGTATCTCCTCTTTTTTCTCTTCTGCGTGCCCAGCACAGTAATTTTAAGAAAATTTATGTTCACTTAATGAATATTGAATTTAAAAGTTGATTCAAAGCTAAGGTTAAAATTGAGGAGTATCCAGAAAGTTAATGAGAAAATCAGGTGAGAGTTCCATTACCAAAGCCAGGGAACAAGTTTCAAGAAAGAGAGGACAGTAGTGATGGCCTAAGGAACAGGGAGAAAGGGTAGAGACCGTAAATAGATAATGGATTGGGCAGTTAATGAAGTTTTTGGTTATCTTAACAAGTTCTATAAAGTAATAGGGGTAGATATCAGATAGCAGCAGAATAAGAAATAAATTCTTCCATTTAAATATAATTTTTTAGCTGATAGTTTTATAGAATTGGCTAGCACACAAATTGAAGATTTATGACCTAAATAAAGATTTAGAATCCTGCATGTATTATATTGATATTGAGAGGGTCCATATCATTTACAGAGTAGATGACTAAGTAGCAGGCTTAATGGTATTTTAAGAAAATGTAGAAACCTAATCACTGTTTTCATCTCCTTAGAAGATTACCATAAATCTACATAGAGAGATCAATATTACTTAATCAATTAGTAATATTTTATATAAAGTATGGTAGAAATTAATTTGACCTGAAAGTTTCCTGAATGATTTTACTAATTATTCATGCCTTGTCCTTGTTTGGATGGTAATGCATTAATCATATCTGTTTATATAAAAAGAGCCCTCGTTGCACAGTGGTTAAAGATTGTGGCTGCTAGTTAACAGGTAGGCAGTTCAAACCCACCAGCCACTCTGCTGGAGGGAATTAAGGCAGTCTACTTTTGTAAAGATGTAAAGCCTTGGAAACCCAATGGGGCAGTTGTACTCTGTCCTGTAGGGTCACTATAGGGTTGCTGCGAGTCAGAGTTGGCTTGTTAACAATAGGTTGAGTTTGGTTGGTCTATATAAAATGAATGAATTTTGAAAAATCCTGAGTAAATAAATACATTTATTTGATTTTTGATATTCTGTACTTGATCATTTGTAAGACATATTTAACATGTTTGTAAAAAGAATGACTTTTTTTAGATGATGATGTATCATGGTTTTAATTGACAACCTTTTTTCCTTCATATTACGTAAATTAATGATGCAGTCCCAATCAATATGATTTTAGATTTGATAAAATATGTTAATGTTTAGAGTTTAGAGACTAGCTACCATATATTTTAGTTTTGATATAATTAATGTTGAACCACTCTTTTTTTGGTAACAAATGATTCACTTTCTCTCTTTCTTACTCTCTCTCTCTCTTTCTCTGTGTGTGTTCCTGTGCCAATAGGTCATGCTTAAAGTGTCTTTGAAAACAGTGATAAACCAAAAGCCAAATGCACTGCTATCGAGTTGGATCCAACTCATAGCAACCCCTCCTTGGGTTTCTGAGGTGGTATCACTGTGGAAGTAGATTGCCCAACCTTCTTTCTGAGGAGTGGCTGGTGGGTTTGAACCACCAGCCTTCTGGTTAGCAAATGCCTTAGGCACTATACCACCAGAGCTCTGAAAACAGTGATAGACAGCATAAATTAAGTGGAGGGTGGAGTGAGAAAGATGAAAGAAGAATCTGTAGGGCACCTATTTTATATTGACTGAAATTCTATTTGATGTGTCCAGGACAAATCCTGGTTAAGATTCTTGGGGATACTGTAGAAGCATTAAGAGTCAGTGATCCATGGAAGATACAGATTAATTCTGATCTTTCAGTCAAGAGTACACAGACTGATTGACTCATTTCTTTAATCACATGTATTATGTACTACCATGGTGCTCAACAATGTTCTCAGCAAAGTGAATAGTCTTTCATTGTTCTTGGCAGATTTCTTCATGTTGTTGTTGTTGTTGTTAAGTGCCGTCGAGTCGTTTCCGACTCATAGCGACCCCGTGCACAGCAGAACGAAACACTGCCCGATCCCACGCCAGCCCCACAATCCCTGCTATACTTGAGCCCATCATTGCAGCCACCGTGT
>NW_006921826.1:1125140-1140203 GCF_000298275.1 Orycteropus afer afer | reverse complement strand
CTCTGGGCAGGCCAGAGTTTCCCCTCCTCACCTAATCCCTTCGGCTGATTGCTCTTCTGTCCAGGTTCAAGGCTTTTATCCCCTTTCTCCTGCTCTTCCGGCCTGCTACTCTGCACGTCCCTGCGTTGTCTCTCCTCACCTGGAACCCTGGGATGAAATAATACAACAAAGGTCATTAGTCAGTTCATAATGCTGCAGCCTGCTCCTTGCTCACGAACATTGTTGGACTGAGAGATGAGATAGATACACAGCCTCTTCATTGAAGAGCTGGCCTAAATGAAGAGATGGGTATTTAGTCATAGTGACCACCCAGTAATATTTGTTGACTGTTGAATGGCTTATCTTTTAAGTAGTAACCCAAGAAATGGAGAGGCTTATAGTTTCAAATGACTATATGAGAAAAGGTTGGAGGCATAGTTAATTATTATTGAAAATAGAAATAGATTAAGAAAACTGTAATAGAAACAATGGAAGATCTCAATCATTTAGAACATTGCTGTAATGAAGTGAAAACTTAAAGCCTTATAGTTTCTCACTATCACGATGACTTGATCTTTGAAAAGATTTTATGATGAATCAACAGTTACAGAATATAAGTTCATATAAACCAGTTTTAACAAATCATCAATCCTTTGAAATCAAATGTAAACCTCCAATTAATATAAAAATATTACAGTTATGCTTGTGTTCATGTAATAATATGTCTCAATACCAAATCCTTGAAAGGGTGAAGCATCAGTATTGTGAGAAGGAAATGCAATCTGATGGTACATACTTTTTTCCTCTGGTAACTGAAGGTTAAATGGGTAGCAAGCAGAATGCCTTAAACAAGATTGGTATATTGATTAAAACGCTGATTTAACAGCTCACAGTCTCCCCTTGGAAACCTGGAAAAGATAAGCCAGCTGCTGTCTAAGAGTGCTCAGTGTCCACTGAGAGTACACTATCTATCATCACAATATGGTGATGAGAGGTGTTTTATGTTTGTGTTAATTTCCCCCACTAAATCAGTAATTATTACAATCCTGTCCCTGCTGTTTACCCTGCAGCTGTTTTTCCATTTGTCGAGAGAGCGGGTGTTCTCTGAGGACCGCACACGTTTCTATGGTGCAGAAATTGTCTCTGCTTTGGACTATCTACATTCCGGAAAGATTGTGTACCGTGATCTCAAGGTAAAAAAAAAGTAATCAAAATTTGTTTTTGCAGAGACTAAAGGGACAAACACAAAGTAATTACAAAGTTACACAGTTTAGAGAAAAGTAGATTTAGTTGGGAAAAAAAGTGGGCTGTTTAAGAATGTATTTCACTGCATTTGACAGGAAATTTCATTCATTGATAGATATGTAGTTCCTTTATGTGTGAATTTTTGATGTGAAAAATAATTTCTGCTTGACTTGTCTGATAAAATATGATCTATCAATAATAGTTTCATTCTCCTATAAATATTATAGTTTGAGAAATGTTAAACATCTGATTAAAGTCTAGATGTAACTTTAAAAGTGATATTTTAAAACAATTAAGTTTCATCATTACATTCTAACATCCTATAAGAAATATCCTATGAAGAAACTTTTATAATAAATAAAGCTTTTTGATGAGAAGGATATTTTGAGTTTGGTACAAACCATTTGATGGGTTTAAATAAATGAAGTGTTTAAGTATAACCTTTTGTTGATTTTAAAAAAGCACTCTATTTTTTTTTATTTTAATCATTAATAGTGACATGACTTGTCTACACTCTTTTCTGATGAGATTTTTACATAGTAGATATGTCTGTATAGTTTCTGTTACAGCTGCTTGGCTCTGCCATTGTACTATGAAAACAATCCCAGATCATATGTACATGAATGAGTATGGTTGTCACAATAAAACTTTATTTAAATGAAAAAAGCAGTAGTAGATTTCATGCATGGGTGATAGTTTACTGAACCCTGGAATAGCTCATAAAAGGAAATAGTAATTCTCATGATATTGTTATGAATTAAGTTGGCTATAGTAAGGAAACAAAGTGTTAAAAAGCAAAGATGTCCCTTTGAGGACTAAGGTGCACCTGACCCTAGCCATGATATTTTCAGTAGCCTCATATGCATGTGATAGCTGGACAGTGAATAAGGAAGACTACAGAAGAATCAGTGCATTGGAATTGTGGTATATTGCATGTACTATGAACTCCTAGAAGAACAAGCAAATCTATCTTGAAGGAAGTACAGCCGGGAATGTTCCCTGGAAGTGAGAACAGCCAGACTTTCTCTCATACTTTGCTCATGTTGTCAGAAAGGACCAGTCCCTGGAGAAATATATCATGTTGGGTCAGTGAAAAAGGGAAGACCTTTAGTGAGATGGATTGACACAGGGGCTGCATGAATGGGCTCAAACATAGCAAAAATTTTAAGAATGATGCAGGACCAGGCAGTATTTTGTTCTATTGTACATACAGTCTCCACGAGTCAGAACTGACTCATTGTCACCTAACAACAATAACATAGTAAGGAGGTTTGTACCATGAGACATTTTGAACAAATTCTAAATGTGATTATCCTACTTTTTTAAAAAGTAAATTATGTTGTAATCTGAACCAATTAAAATTAACACAGGTTTCTTTATTTATCAACTGTTAGTTCATTTAAAATATAATTTTTAAGTAGAAGTTACACATAACTTTTATGAAATGTTTTTTTTTTTTTTTTTGCAGAAAATGAGGTATGACTGTGTATTACTGCATTTTGAAAACTCACAACTTTCTCAGCATCCTCATCTTGCTCCTTTTAATACCTTTCATTCTTAAAGGAGTAGTTTTCTAAGTTATTTAGAGGTGTTCCTATCATGTACCTTTAACTTCTGATGATCCCAATGAGTAGTTCATAAGATATTATTAGGTATTATTCCTTCCTACCCCCCCCAAAAAAAAAAAGAAAAACTCACTGTGGTTGAGTCGATTGCAACACATAGCAACCCCTCCTTGGGTTTCCAAGGTGGTGACCAACCTTTCTTCTGAGGAGTGGCTGGTGGGTTTGAACCACCAGTTTTCTGGTTATCAGTCAGATGCCTTAGGCACTACACCACCAGAGCTCCCTGGGTATTATTATAAGGTATTATTTTACACTATGGCTGTGAAAACTGTATATATGTTTATACAACATATCATTCATTAAAGTTTAAAAGAAAATATATGATATTATGATCAGGAAAAAGTGAACTGTGCAGCTACAAAACATCTAGATGAGAGGTGACCAACTGTCTAAGTGCCAAAGTGGATTAGAGATGAATACAAATCAACGGTATGTAATTGTTCTTAACCATGAAGCTTTTTATAACCAGAAATTTTGGCAGACTTCAGCATCCTTGTATCAGTTATGTACCTAATCACATAATCCTATAATAATTAAATGTCTTGAGTCTAAATATTTTAAAAAGAAATTAGTTATATGGCATAGCAAGATATGTATTAAATTTCCTGATATAGTAGAAATACCTCTTTTCTGTTTGAATCTACCTTCCCAATCCCACTTTGTGTTTTATGAATCTTATTTTTAGGGCATAAGGAGGGTAGGGCTAGAACAGGAGGCTTGGATTAAGGAAATGAGAATAATTTTGAAGTACTCAGTAACATATTTAGAATGTTTAAAACTGGAAAATGGGCTTATTAACCTAAAGAAACTAAAAGAAAAGAATGCTAATTTGATTTCCAGCATAGATAAAGGAGTAATATAACTGAGATGGTCTTGATCACAATTCTCCATTAGTAATTTCTCATTAAATGAATCAACATTTGCTTAGTATACTGAAGTTTATTACATATGAGTTTCTTTCTCATATCCTTTCTGATAATAGAATTAAGCTAAATTTATTAAACTGTACTGGAAGGAGCTCTGGTAGCATAGTGGCTAAGTCACTTGCCTGCTAACCAGACGGCTGACGGTTCAAACCCACCAGCCACTCCTCGGAAAGAAGGTTGGGCAATCCTACTTCCGTAGTGATACTGCCTCGGAAACCCAAGGAGGGGTCACTATGAGTCGGGGCGACTCGACGGCACATAACAACAACAACAACAACAGTGGAAAGTACTTAATTTATAAATGCTAGTCATGTAGTTCACTAACCTTACTAAATGACTAAGTGATCTCTTTTCTCTAAGTTTATTTTAAGTATAGCTTTAACTTAAAAGTTTAAGCAAATGTGAAACATAGGACAGAAACCATATGAATATATACCAAGAAAACTACATATAGTATAACAAGCCAGGTATTCAAATTCTGTAAAAGTGTTTTTTGTATCCGTAGTACAAAGGATTATGCATAACAGAATGCTATACTTTAGGTAAAACCATAGAAATTTAGAGCTGGTCCATGTTTTACAGGTAAGAAAATTTAAGCCTAGAAGTCTAGTAAGTGGCTTACTCAAAGTAATGGACCAAGTTGGTGGCAAAGTCAAGATTTTTGTAAACCATGAATCCCAGCTCCAGCTCTAGTGTTCTTTCCAGTACATCATTCTGCCTTTCTAGAGTCAAAATAAATGTTTCAAATATATCTATACCAGTTGTATTTTTAAAAAAGCGTCATTAAAAACCTGTTTTAAATCCCCAATTTGGTTGAGATCAGTCTCAGATTTATTTCTGAGGTGTCATTATTAATTATTTTTATTCAAATGCAAATTCATTTGAGATGCCAGTGGTAGCTATGAAAAATTAATTTTTAAAGCCTTTGTTGTATTACGGAAAGTAAGTTTGCTTAATTTGTCAGCTCAGAGTTACTTTGGAAAAACTGGTGTTACTTCATAAAACAAACCAAACTCACTGCTGTCGAGTCAGTTCTGATTCATAGCGACCGCTCCTTGGGTTTCCAAGGCGGTATCACTACAAAAGTAGATTGTCCAGTCTTCCTTCCGAGGAGTGACTGGTGAGTGTGAACTGCCAGCCTTCTGGTTAGCAGTCATATGCCTTAGGCACTACGCCACCAGAGCTCCTCCAGTGTTACTTGATGGTAGCATAATACTTTTAACAAATCTTTTCTAAGACTTCTTCATTAATGCAGATATTTTTAGAACTTACACTTTCATTTTAGGTTTTTATACAACTTTTTTAGTTTCATTTAACTTTCTGTGATTTGGGTGAATGTTTACAGAGTAAATCTGTTTTTTATTCAACAGTGTATATACATTTTGTTTCATGACATTGGTTGCAATCTCCTCCGTGTAATAGCACCCATCCCACATCCTCCCTGTGTTTCTTGTTTCGATTCATCCTTCTTTCCTGTCCCTTCCTGCCTTCTGAACTTTATCCCTGGGTAAATACTGCCCTTTTGATCTCTTATCTCATATGATTGGTTTTTCTGAGGAAGGTGTATTTCCCTGGTGTTATTGTTCGCCTTATAGACCTGTCTATTTCAAGTTAAGCCATGAGAGTGAATTAGTTCCAGGCTTGAAGCGTGACTAAGGGCCATAGTCTCGGGGGTCCCACCAATCTCTGTCTGACCAGTAAATGTAATCTTTTTTTTTTTTTTTTAATAATTTTGAGTTTTGTTCTACATTTTTTTTTTTCCCACTCTATCCAGGACCTTTTAAATGATACCTTTCAGAATGGCCGGTAGTAGTAGTCGGGCACCATCTTGTTGTTTTGGTCTCATGCTGGTGGAGGCTGGGGTTCACATGGTCTATTAGTCTTTTGCACTAATTGTTTCCATGCATCACTGATTTTCTTCACTCTTCCTTGCTTTGGATGGGGAGAGACCAATAATTGCTCCTTAGATAGCCGTTCAAGCTTTTAAGACACCAGTCACTACTCACCAAAGTAGTTCGTAGAGCAATAGGTAAAATGTTTTCATAACTTTGTCTCCTGTGCTCTACTATATTCGTGGATATATTTGCCGAATATATAAATACATATGTAGAAATATCCTCTGTCAAACTTACATTTATTTGTGAGTGTTGTCTAATTCCCCTTCCCACACCTGTTTAGTTTGCATGTCTGTCTATGAATCTGTTTGTAGATTATTGTTATTACTGTTACTGCAGGGTTGTATATGTAATAATACTTGCCTCTGTTGAGACTCTTCCTCTCTTTTGCAGTTCTCCGCTGTCCTATAGGGTCCCTATGAATCAAAATTAACTCCACAGCAATGGGTTGGCTGGTTGGTTTATTTTTCAGGGCCTTTAGGAGATGCTGTTTTCATTTCATTGTTTAATCACAATGTCAGCCATTCAGATAAAATGATACCTAAAAATTATGGATGCAGCTTTTTTGTTTTTAGACTATTTAATAGCTTGTCTGACATATAGTAGAGCAGAGCTTCCCACCCTGTGTGCTACAAATGGGTTACAGATATGCCCAAGATATGGCCTCCCTCAGCCTACAAGGTGGTCGGGGCGGCCTTCAGGCCAATCTCTTCTGGCCTAGAGTGACTTGTCCCTTTGCCCTTGTGTGCTCTACAGATTTCACTTTCTACTGTGCTGTGAGGTTTAAAAGGTTGGAGGCACTGTACTATGTTGTTGTTGTTATGTGCCGTCAAGTCAGACCTGACTCATAGCGACCCCTCCTTGGGTTTACAGAAGTAGATTGCCTCATCTTCCTTCCGAGGAGTGGCTGGTGGGTTTGAACCACCAGCCTTTTGGTTAGCAGTCAAGTGCCTTAGGCACTATGCTACCAGAGCTCCTGCACTGTACTATAGACAGCTAGTATTTTTAGAATTCAGCTTTATTCTGTGTACGAACAAGAGCAGAAAGGAGTGTAGTACCCTCTTGTCTTAATTTCTTGTTTTCAACACAGAAGTTAACACAGAGGGAAAAAAAGATTTCATAATCTACCATTTCCTTAAATAAACAGTGAATCAAGACCTTCTATCAAATAATGCCTGTTCATGTCAACTGCATAAAAACATGTTGCCATTTTTTTTAATGTGAAAATTATATGTGGCATGTGTCTAATATTTTTTCTCTTCCCAAAAGTAAAAATCTTGTAACTGATACATATAGAACATATAGAAAGCATTGCTGAGGTTTTTAATATATTCTGACTCTTTTAACTATCTTTTTGTCTTCATTGTTGCTTAGGCATAAACATGTATCTATTTGACTTCATTGAATATATTAGGCATAAACATATTGCCCTGCTGTCAAGACTGACAGTGGAGATAAAACAGAGACAGTTCAAATTTCATAAATAGAGAGCACCTGAACAGTTAGTGAAAATATTCATTTTTCATTTCATGGCTAAAATGAAGGAAAGTCATGAGATTTAGAAGAGAGAATGAAAGAGAGATCATTTATAATTTTTTCCCTCTTTTATACAGTAAGAGGGTTCCTAAAATGTATGACTACATGCTCTGTATCAATATTAAATGCATCAAGAAAGTGATTTCCAGGTGTTGTAAATTATGGTAAAATATACTAAACTTAAAATTTGCCATTTGAACCATTTTCAAGTGTATAATCCACTGGCATTCATTGCATTCATAGTTTTGTGCAGTCATCACCACAGATGCTTTTGATGTGTCCAGTCTGTGGATCTGCATTAGTTTGTTACTCTCTGGTTATTCTTTACACAAGTTAATAGAGGTTTTGCAGATACCATCTCTTTACACAAGTTAATAGAGGTTTTGCAGATACCATCTTTTTAAAGTGATGCGTCTCTAGCTGTCTGCTCATACTTTTCACATATAAGTTGTTGTCAACTATACTGAGCAAATAACGTTTTAGGATGATGAGAAAAGCAAAATAATTAAGGAAAGACACTGAGAAAATTATAATATATCTGACCTGAAAATTAAGAAAAATTTAAAAGTTTTGTTAGTTTATTCAAAAAACTACTGCAATACTGAAAAGCATTTTTAATGAATTCAATGAACTGGCCAAAGCATTTTATAGGGAGTGATCCATTCTGGAACTTTGTTCTTTTCTATAACATATCCTGTTGTCTGGAAGAGCACAAACTACTTTGATGACGTCTGAATCAGACTTTAAACTCTTTGGGTTTTAAAAATGATCAATAGGAGTAATTTACTTTTACTGAATGCTTATTGCATGTTAAGTTCTGAATCAGTATTTCATTTAATTTCAAGCCATCACATTAGGTTGGTACTATTACTTATATACCTGTTTTATAAATAATGAAGTTGAGGCACATAGAAATTATTAATATATCATGGGCACATTGTTAGGAAGAGATAAAGCTAGAGTTTCAATACTTGCTTTCTGACTTGACCTATCTCTGTTTGTCTTACCCTTTCATGTGAGACTCAAAGATGAACTATGAGGGTAAAGAATTAAATGGAAGTCAGGGGTGTATGTATGTGTGTGTGTATATATATACTGCTTTATTAAAAATGCTGTTTATACATTTTGATACTTCTCTATCTAGCCACTTGAAAATAGCTATGTCAAAAGGTGTAGATAATAGTGTAGGAACCATGTTTCTCTGAATACTTTCCCCTGTATATAAAGAAGATTGGCATAGCATGTTACCAACTTAGATCAGAGTGGGAATGAAATGTAGAATACATTCAAATTCTATTCAGTCATACAATGTATTATTCAAAGTTTTTATTAAAATGTTTGTGTATTGTGAGTAAAAGAGATTTATTAAATATTTTAAAAGATTCTGTTTTAAAAATTGTTTTGTCTATATATTTTAATATATTGATATATTAAAACAGTCAACATTTTAGAATATTAAGAATAGGGCATACAAATTTTTATTCTGTTGTTTTGTACACAAGATTCTCCAGTATATAATTCTTTTTCCTTTTGTGGCAAGTTAGAGGAAGGAGGAAGAAGAATGTATTGTTTGAGAGAGAAGAAAAAAGGAGAGAAAACCAGAGGCAGACAGATAAAGAGGAAGAAAATAATAGGCCAAGGCAAAGAGAAAGAAATGATAGGTAGGAAGAAATGAAAGTAGACAGACTCATTCTCAATGTTGCCAGTAGTTTTTAATATTAAGGACTTATTTTCATTACTGCAAATTAGGCTTGATTTATAGATTCTAGTTAATAAAAAGCAGAAGGAAGATACAAGACATCTTGGTTTGTATAAAATAAGAGAACTTTTCTTTATAAAAAGGTTCAAGAACATAATTAGGGTTCATTCAACTTTCTGAAGTCTAATTGAAAACTGATTTCTTTGAAGTATGCTATGCTGAAACAGTTATTGAACATTTAATTCACTTGCATAACAGATTTAAGTACCATACAAAAAGGCTATGTGTCCTCTGATCTCTCCTTCAGTAAACATAATTTGCTTAACTATTTAGTTTCTGGCTTAAAAGACATTTAATAATATGTCAGTCATTTTATGTGATTGGTGTGTGTTTATGTTTTTATCTGGGGTTCTCTTTTTAATTTGATACTTGACTGGAGAGTTCAGTTGTTGTTGTTATGTGCCGTTGAGTCGGACCCGACTCATAGCGACCCCTCCTAGGATTTCCGAGACAGTATCACTACAGAAGTAGATTGCCCAACCTTCCTTCCGAGGATTGGCTGGTGGGTTTGAACCGCCAGCCTTCTGGTTAGCAGTCAAGAGTTCAGTTAAGAACTTTTAAATGTCATCACACTAAGGAATCGATTAAATACTCCTTAAATAAGTTAATTTTCATTCATCTTCTGATTTTTTTTTATCACAGGTATATTTCTTATTTCTTAGAGAAGTACCTATTTGGTCTGCTGTTAGGTTGTAGCTACATGATAGGGCCAAGTTAGGGTGCCCCTACCTGCATAAGGCTGTAGAATCACAAATCAGAACTCATTTGTATCTCTCTTTATTATAATTTTAACTTTGGGTTCAAATATTGTTATTTTTAATGGTTCTACCTTTGTACAGACTGCCTCTCCTCTTGCATATCATAATTTTCATTTGAGACAGATTATCTTGCCACTTGGTTTATGTCTCAGATGTAGCATTCACTTAGGTATTTTTGAATTAATGAATTCAAAGGGATTCTAATTTTATAACATTCGTGTTGTTTTGGTTGAATGTTTGACTTTGATATTTTTCTATGTGTAAAAAGGTTTGCTATTTCTTTATTACAAAGAACTGCAAAAGAGGATATCGCCTTATCTTACAAAATAAGATTTATGTTTGATTTACAGCAACCACCAAAACATTTCTGTAACTGAATATTTTATAATAGCAGTAGATTCCCAAGAGAAATTGTTGGAAACCATCTGTGTATACTTAGAAGAAGACACTCATCTCTTAGGGATTGTTTATATCACATTCTGTTTTTAAAAGAAAAAAGAAGAGGATTAATGTTTGCTTTGAAAAATTGATTAGGCTTTAGTTTTCAGAACTTATGCAATAATGGCTATGAAAGCATAGCATTCTTTTCCTTTGGTTTAAAAATGAATATTTTTATCATCATGAAGTGTATGACAAAACATGTTTATTTTCACACAAAATTAGGGAGATATACAGAGTTTGTAAGTACTAAAAATTTTATTAACTACAACTATGTCCTCTTTCAAAAATATCTTACTCAGCATTCAGTCATTTTCAAAACAGTATTTAACAGTTATTGAAGACTAGAACAAATTATGTTGTTTTTCTTAATACACAGTTGGAGAATTTGATGCTGGACAAAGATGGCCACATAAAAATTACAGATTTTGGACTTTGCAAAGAAGGAATCACAGATGCAGCCACCATGAAGACATTCTGTGGTACACCAGAATATCTGGCACCAGAGGTAGGCTGTAGTCCCATTCACAGAAAAAAAATAATGTTAACGTACTGTTTTGCAAAGTAAACCACTTAAGTATTTAAAAAATTGTATTACCTACTATTTTTCCTGCATTTCAACCTGAATCAAATTTATTAATTTTAAGGTAAGAATATATAGTAATTAATTTTCATAAACTTTATAAACACAGAGTTATTACTAAAAACCAAAAACAAACACGTTGCCATCGAGTCGGACCTGACTCATAGAGACCCCTGCTTGGGTTTCCAAGGCAGTATCACTATGGAAGTAGATTGCCAACCTTCCTCCTGAGGAGTGGCTGGTGGGTTTGAACCGCCAGCCTTCTGGTTAGCAGTCAGATGCCTTAGGCACTACACCACCAGAGCTCCTAAAAAGTAGATTAAATCAATTTTTGTTTTAATATATTTTATTTGTTGATCATGTTCATTTTGATGCATTTATTAAAGTAGAATTATCAAATGACTTCATCAAGAATATTATTATAAGCCATTTGGACATTGCTTAAAAGTAAAGAAGCTATGATTATTTGAATTTGCAGTATTGTATGCTTTGGTACATAATTATAGGAAATTATTTCACTGGGAAAGTTAATGAAATGACAGTAGCTACATTTCAGAATTCATGTCAAGGGAAGCTCTAACCAGATGGTCTTCCCATGATAAGGGTTCCACAATAATTTGTTAATTTGTTTATCCGACACTCTTTTTGTCTATCTAATTTTTATTAGGTATTTTTCTGGTAATGTGGTTATGTGAACAAGACAGAAAAGGACCCTACTGTCTGGGAGCTTACTTTTAGTGGTGGGAGACAGAATAAAAATAGATATATAACATAATGTTATATAAAGAATAAGTGCTGTGAAAAAGATAATGGGAAGAGTGTAGTATGTTGGCTCTTTACTCTTGCTATAAAACAAACCACCCCTAAACTTGGTGGTGAAAAATGACCATTTTATTCTGATCATGGCTTCTGTGTTAGGAATGCAGACAGGATAGCAAGGATGGCTTATCTCTGCTCTACAATGTGTGGGGTCTCCACCAGAAAGACTGTGGCTTTGAGGGTGACTCTGGCTGGAGACTGGAGTCATCTGGAAGCATCTTCACTCATATGTATGACAGTTAATGTTGACTATCAGCTGGGACTTTTACAGGGCTATCTATGGGAGTACTTATACATAGCCCCTCCATGTGGCCTGGGCTTTCTCAGAGCAGCCTACTTTCTCAGAGTAGTTAGACTTCTTTGGCTCTGGACTCTAAAAACATGTCCCAGGAAGAAGGTGGAAGCTGCATCACCTTTTTTTTTTTTTTTTTTCTTGACTTAGTCCCGAGGAGGGGTCGCTATGAGTCAGATCTGACTCAACAGCAGTGAGTTTAGTTTTTGGTTTGGTTTACTTAGTAAACCCAATAATCCATCAGAAAATGTTTTATCAATTTTAATAGTAAATTTTTATAATAACTTTATACCTTTTAAAATGTAAAAGTCAGTGGTTTTTAGTATGTCCACAGAGTTGTGCAGCCATCATCACTATTTTGAGAATATTTTCATAATCCTCAAAAAAGAAACTTCACACCCAATAGCAGTTCCCAATTTCTTCTCCCTTCAGACCCTTGCAACCATTAATCTATTTTCTGTTTCTATGAATTTGCCTATTCTGGCTATTTTATATAAATGGAAACATCTAATATATAACCATTTGTGTCTGGCTACTTTAACTTAGCATAATGTTTTCAAGGTTCATCCATATTTTAGCATGTATCAGTATTTCATTCCTTTTTATGGTTGAATAATATTTCATTGTATGGTGTACTACGTTTTGTTTGTCCATTCATCAGTTGCTGGACATTTCAGTTGTCTCCACTTTTTGCCTATTGTGAATAATGCTGCTGTTAACACTCATGTATGCATTTCCTTTTATGGCTTAGTTCAGAGGTCATACAACATTTCTATCACATGCTTATTGATCGAAGATGTCTGTTTATTGTAGAGGGCATGTAGGGTAGAAGACACTGTTGTATCTATCTCTGGAAAATAAATCTTCCACAGATAAGATATTCAGGGAGAGTCATGTTTGGGCAGACACCCGAATGAAAAGAAAGAAGTAGCGTATAGCAAAGATAGGAGGGAAGACTTCCAAACATAGGAAACAACTAGTGTAAAAACCCTGAGGCTAGAATAAGCTCAATTTTTCCTCAAAAAAACCAAGAAGGTTAATGTAACTACATCCAAATAGGGAGATGTTATTATATTTTTTGAGCAGTAGCATGTCCACATAAATAACACTCACACGCATATAATGGGTAGAAATGATAAAGTATAGAAAAATGTTCTGGCACAGTGCACCCATGCATACACTGCATATGTCTAGTGACATTCCTAGAAGTGAATTTCAGCCCCTCATTCAGTAGTCCAAAAATGTTACTTTTGATCATATTTGTATAATAAGGGTATAACCCATGATCATGAAGTCATGGATTGAGTTTGGTAGTACCCAGATAGTTGGAAAATAAACAATTGAAACTGTACATTTGCTCTGGGGGCATTCATGGCTGGGCCTGAAATCAGTAGAGTTCCTTGTAGCCGATCTGAGCCCAAGCAAGTCCCATCAGAGACAGGCCGAGGGTCAGATAGAGAGCTGCATGCAGAGATGCCACAGCCTGAACATGGGCAGGTCGTGTAGTGGGTGGGAGCCATTGCCCTTGAGCACATGGGTCCTGCAGTGCTGGCCCCATATAATGCTGAGTGGCAGGATAGGGCAGGTGCAGCTGTGCACTGCCTTGGCTCTGTGAGGCCCCCAGGTGGCAAGTCAGATCCATCTTGTCCAAGTTGTCTTGTCCAGACACATGCCCTCTGTGCCCATGACTTTCATGCCCACCCCACAATATCCGTGTAGGCAAGAGATTCAAACAGCCCAAGTGCAGCGATGGGCCATCCAGACAGCGAGGTGGAATACACACTGCTGTGACATGCTGGCCTTGTCTGCCTGAGTGGTCTTTCCAGTCCAGGGTGTGCATACTTGCATACCTCCTACTTTGGGACCAGCCACCATAGCAAGGGCTGGTCCCAGAGCAGAAAAAATAATTTATTCCTTCATTGAAGAAAGTGGCTTGCAGAGCAGAGAGAATCCTTCTAGAAGAGAGGGTGCTTTAGAAAGTCAAGAGTAGTAGGCTGGTAAGGGCCTGCTACTGGGAACCAAGCCTCTGCATCAATAGGCACCAAGATGAAGACTTGACATTAAATCAGTTGGACAGAAAAATAATTGAAATTCAAGTCATGAGTATATTAAAAAATACTGGTATAGTGCACTTATGGAAAACAATGTGCATGATATGCCAGAACTATGTACTACACATGCTATTTGTGTAAAAATTTGATAATCTATGAACGATGAGAGGTACTGAGCATTTACCCAAGCATCTACTGTAGGCCACATGCTATATAAGTACATTGCATCTGTTAACTCATTGACTATTCAGAATAACCTTTTGTAACAGATAGCAAACCTGATATTTTTAAAGATGAGAAAACTAAGGATCAGAATTTCATTATTTAATCTGTATGATCTACACAGGAAGTAGCAGAGTAAGAATTAGGTTTCTCTGACTCTAAAGTTTACTTTTACTTCTTGAACTGCATTGTGGCCAAAAAGTCATAATTTAAGTCCACTTATAAATAGCTGTAATTTTTTAAAATGGGTACTTTGTAAATGCTCAACAACAAAAGATAAAAGAAATTAGGAAGAACAAATTCACAATGATGCTAGCGTTCCTTAGCTATTCCTTGCATTGTCTAATCCATTGGCTGGATTAGATTTTATTCTAGAGGATCAAAATCAGCATATTTAAACATATAAAGAGAAAGATTTATTTCTAAGAGCTAACTAATCCGTGGGTCAGGCATCAGGCTAGAGGTTTCTTCTGATTCACATGGTCGTAGGGGTTGATGGACCCAAAATCGGCAGGACAGATGGCAGGCTGCTGGCTTCTTTCGCAGGAACCATAGGTCAGAGGATGATGAGTCAGGTGCAGAATCTAGAGAGGGATGTTTGCCAGAACATCCAGGTATATTGGATGCAGCCCATTCCTCCTCAGAAACTCCCATTTTAACTGATTGGCTTCTCACATCAAATCACAGAATGGAGGATTGTACATAATATCTTCCAAACCTCTGAGAATCATGGCCTAGCCAATTGACACATAATCTTAATCATCATAGTCCACCCCTTGTCAGCTTTGCACTTGTGCACATCTCTTTAAGCCATATATAATCTATAAATAAAGATAATAATAAAGTCATACTTCTTCCTAACATGATACATCTAACATGTGTACAACCAAAAATGCACTAGCTCCATTTGCATCTTATATTTTGCAATAAATAAT
>NW_006921826.1:1120396-1125040 GCF_000298275.1 Orycteropus afer afer | reverse complement strand
CTTTGGTTTTCCATTGACTAATCACTGGACTTGTAGTACTGAGAGACACCCTAAGGGATTTCCTGTTTTTCAGACATGCTCTTCTTTACCTTCATTACATAATATCGATCCAATTTCTCCTTGGTAATCAGGATCAATCACACCAGCCAGTATGGTCACTCCCTTCTTTGCCTTTTGATCGAGAGTCATGAAGAGCCCAAAGTGGCTGGGTGGCATTCTTAATTTCCAGATCAGTGGAATCAGTGTGTATCTCCAAGTGGAAGCATTCCTCCCTTTGAGACTAAGACCTCTAGACCTGCAGAGCACAGGGTCATGGAAAGGAAGCAAAAATTTTGTGAGTTGATCGCTAGGGGTAATAGTGATTGGTGCCACTCCTATTTCCATCTCTTGATTCCTGGACCTGTGAATCCTGGCTATTGGAGAAACAGCATCATATATTGGATGCTGGTTTAGAGCATAAACAGCCTCCTAGAGGAACCTTGCCCCAACCCTACAAAGTATTAACTCTTAGCGGGACCATAATTGTATCTTTAGAAGACCATTCCATAGGTCTATCAAGCTACCTACTTTAGGATGATAGGGGGAACATGGTAAGACCAGTGAATTCCATGAGCATAGGCCCATTACAACACTTTATTTGCTATGACATGAGTTCCTTGATATAAGGCAATGCTATATGGAATACCATGACACTGGATAAGGCACTCTATAAGCCTATGGATGGTAGTTTTGGTGGAAGCATTGCATGCAGGCAAGGCAAACTGTATTCAGTGTAAGTTTCTATCCCAGTAAGAACAAAACAATGCCTTTTCCATGATGGAAGTGGTCCAATGTAATCAGCCTGCCAACCAGGTTGCTGGCTGATTGCTCCAACGAATGATGCCATATCAGGAATCAGTGTTGGACTTTGGACTGTGCTGCTGGCAGAGTAGGTACTCAGCAATGACTTTAGCTAGATCAGCCTTGGTGAGTAGAAGTCAATGTTGTATAATCCGTGTGTAACCTCCATTTCTGTCACCATAACCACTTTGTTCATGAGCCCATTGGGCAGTGACAGGAGTGGCTAGGGAAGGAAGTTGACTTATTTCACAGATTACATTATCCTATCCACTTGATTGTTGAAATCCTCCTCTTCTAAGGTCACTCTTTGGTAAGCATTCGTGTGAGATGCAAATATCTTCACTTGTTTGGCCCATTTGGAGAAATCTGTCCACATACCTCTTCTCCATCTGCCCTTGTCACTAATTTTCCTATCATGTACCTTCCAAGTCCTTTATTATCCAGCCAAAACATAGGTCCCAGCCCATGAATTATATACAACCACACATCTGGCCAACTCTCCTTCCATGAGAAATGAACAACGAGGTGCACTGCTCAAGGTTCTGCCCACTGGGAGGATTTCCCTTCACCACTGTCCTTCAGGGAGGTTCCAGAAAGAGAGTGTAGTGCTGGTGCTGTCCATTTCTGAGAGGTGCCTGCATATTGTGCAAAACCATCTGTAAATCAGGTGCAGGTCTTTTCTTCCTTGGTCAACTGATCAAAATAAACTACCCATGAGGCTACAGGTGTAGACTGAGAGAAATGTAATGTGACAGGACTGAAGACCAGAACATTAGGGCCACTTCCTCATGTAGTTTGATTTTGCCTTCAGGTCCTGCTCAAGCCCTATCACTTGAGCAGGACCTGAAGGCACAAGTAAGTTACATGAGGAAGTGACCCAAATGACTCCTGTCACATTATGTTTAATGGTGGAATGTTGCTATGCATGTTTGACTTTGTGGCTCTGTGGGTAAGACAACACTCAGTTCTTGATGGGGAGTTCAGGCCACATGGTAACTTGGTGGCTCATGATTTAAGCATTCAGTCTCTACTAAAGCCCAGTAGGAAGCCAAAAGTGGTTTCTCAAAAGGAGAGTAGTTATCTGCAGAGGATAGCAGGGCTCTGTTCCAAAATCCTAAGGGTCTACATTGTGATTCAGAAATAGGGACCTGCCAGAGACTCCAACTATAGAACCTCTGTCTGCCACTGCCACTTCAAGCACCAATGGATCAGCCAAATCATGTGGCAGAGTGGCAGAGCGGCTTTCAGAGCAGCCTGAAACTATTGCAGAGCCTAGTCTTGCTTGGGGCCCAATCAAAACTAGCAGCTTTTCAAGTCACTTGAGAAGTAGGCTGGAGTAGCACATGCATGACCAATATGTTGCCTCCAACATCCAAAGAGGACTACCAGGCATTGTGCCTCACTTTTAGTTGCAGGCAGAGCCAGATGCGACAACTTATCCTTCACTTTAGAAGGGCTATCTCAACATGTCCATACCACTAGACCACTAGAAATTTCACTGAGGTAGAAGGAACCTGAATTTTTGTCACATTAATTTTTCACCTTGTGGCATATAAATGTCTTACCAATAAGTGTACAGTCATTGATACTTCTTTACTAGGTCCAGTCAGCATAATGTCATCAATGTGATGGATGAGATGACATTTTGTGTAAGGGAAAGATGATCAGGGTCCCTGCAGACTAAATTATGATATAGAGTTGGAGAGTGGATATACTCTCGAGGCAGGATAGTGCAGGTGTTTTGCCAACCTTGCCATCAGAAGGCAAAGAGCTTCTGGTGTTCCCTTTGACACCAGAATCAAGAAAAGAGCATTGGCCAGATAAATAGCAGAAAACCAGGTACCAGGAGATGTATTACTTTGCTGAAGCAATGAAACCATGTCTGTGACAGCAGCTGCCATTGGAGTCACCACCTGGTTGAGTTTACAGTAATCTGGTGTCATTCTCCAAGATTCATCCATTTTTTTGCAGAGTAAATACGTGAATTGAATGGGGATGTGGTGGGACCCACCACGCCTGCATCGTTTAAGTCCTTGATGGTGGCATTGATCTCTGCAGTCCCTCCAGGAATGCAGTATTAGTTTTGGTTACTATTTTCTAGGTAAAGGCAGTTCTAATGGCTTCCACTTGGCCATAATAACCCTTACTCCACATGCTAGGGATCCAGTGTGGAGATTCTGCCAGGTTTTGAGTATATCTATACCAGTTACACATTCTGGAACTGGGGAAATCATTACAAGATTGTTTTGGAGATCTGTGCACCCACTGTGAGATGGACCTTAATAACTTGACTTCCATATTTACCTACTTTGGTGGGCCCCAGTGACATTTTGGTTCTTGAGGATTTAGTATCAGTTCAGAACCAGTGTCCAGTAATCCCCAAAAAGTCTGATTATTTTCTTTTCCATGGTGAACACTCTTGTAAAAGGCTGTAGATCCCTTTGGGGAAGGCTAGGAGAAAGATTAGCAATATAAATTTTTTGTAGTAAGTAGGATCCTTCCTCAAGTGGGTCTGGCCTCCCCTTCCTTCAAAGGATTGTGGGTCTGTAAACCGACTCAAGTCTCTGAAATGGTTGAAGGGCTATGACTTTGTATTCTGATGAATCAAGTTAGACTACTGTTCACTTCACCTAGAATTCTTTCACTTGTAGGAAACAAGTAAATATTTAGTAGATTTCTCATCTGTTTCACTCCTAGCAACACTATGACTGAGTCGTCCGTGCCATAAATCTGTATAAGTCAGAATATTCTAATTTCTGCTTTGACTTTGTTGTGCATTACAGGAACCTTACCCCTTGACTGTCAGTTAAGTGGTGCCACTTGGCACCTGCCACCACACTGTCCAGGTGGCCCCATTGTAGTTAGCTGCTTTAATTCAGGTAGAGAAGTTCCACTGTTAAATCTGATTCACATAAAATAGCAATCTCAGCAGTCTTCAAGAATGCTGGGGCTCCCTTCAAAATTTTTTTCTTCACTGTTATGATAAAAGATGTGTTCTCTGGGTACTCCATGAGGGGGTCTATGGATCCAACCTGATAAATCTGCTCTAACATGCCAATATCCCTAAGCCTTTGGATAGTGTGATGGTTAAGGTTCTAGTTGGAGTCTCTGGCAGGCCCCTATTGCTGAATCACAATGTAGACCCTTAGGATTTTGGAACAGAGCCCTGCTGTCCTTTGCAGATAACTGTTCTCCTTTTGAGAAACTGCTTTTGGCTTGCTACTGGGCTTTAGTAGAGACTGAATGTTTAAATCATGAGCCACCAAGTTACCATGTGGCCTGAGCTGCCCATCAAGAACTGGGTGTTGTCTTACTGGGTGTTGTCAGCTTGGCTGGGCCATGATTCCCAGTGGTGTGGCAGTTGTGTATGATAATAGTTAACACCCATGATGAGATCTGATATACTGTAATCTCTATGATAAGAACTGCTGTGGAGGAGTGTAAAATGGTACAACCATTGTGGAAAGCAGTATGGCGATTCCTCCAAAAGTTGGAATTAGAAATACCATTTGACCCAGCCATTCTATTACTAGGTATATACCCTAAAGAAGTGAGAGCCATGACAAGAACAGATATATGCACATTTATGTTCATTGCAGCACTATTTACAATAACCAAAACATGGAAACAACCTAGATGTCCATCAACTGAGTAATGGATAACCAAACTATGGTACATACACACAATGGAATACTATGTAACCCTAAAGAATAGTGTAGAATCTGCAAAACACCGCATAACATGGATGAACTTGGAGGACATTATGCTGAGTGAAATAAGTCAATCACAAAAGGACAAATATTG
>NW_006921826.1:1116752-1119101 GCF_000298275.1 Orycteropus afer afer | reverse complement strand
CAAACAATATATATATATATATATATATATATATATATATATATATATATATATATATGTATTTTATACACACACACACACATATGAACTTTCTGGCAAAGCTTGATGGTTTTTTCTTGATCTGGATCCTGCATCTGTCTTGTCATCATCTGACTTCTGGTTCTTTGGAGTTAAGCCAGCGGCCTGCCATGTTACATGCCAATCTTGACATTTACAGGCTTCCGAAGCCTGTGAGTTAGCAGGCTGTTGTTTTACCTGTTGATATTAGACTAGCCAGCTTCTACAACCACATGAGCCATTTTCTTCAGAGAAATCTTTCTCTTTCTTTTTCATTATATATATATGATATATATAATATAAAGAGGGAGAGAGGGCACTTTGGTGGTGTAGTCGGTAAGGCATTTGGCTGCTAACCAAAAGGTCAGTAGTTTGAACTTGCCAGCTGCCCCATGAAAGAAAGATGACAGTCTACTTCTCTAAAGATTTATAGCCTTGGAAACCCAGTGGGGGTCTCTATGAGTTGGAATCAACTCAATGGCAATGAATTTGGTTTTCCTTTTCTCTAGAGAACCAAGCCTAAGACAGTAAGACAGATACCTTCTTCTGCAGTATACAGTGGTAGGTCTGGCATTTCAGTTTGATTTACTGTAGGCTACTACTTAATCCATGCTTCACTGAACCAACAAACCAAACTCAGATCCTCTTCTAACCTCTTGCACTGAAATACTGAATGTAGACTACTGATCCAACTTTACATTCCTTGCACTATTATCCCACATCTTTAATAGCCATTCCCACATGTGTTCTCAAGTTTCTGTTGGTATATATTAGAGAAATCAGGCAGTTATTTTGGAATGTAGCATACCTCCTCCTGGGTCACACTTTGTGTGCTTCATCTTTTAGGGCTCACTGAGACTTAAGTCTGTTTATAGGACTAAAGGCAAAAAATGGATGGTGGGAGTGGATTTGGGGTACATGTGGCAGTGTCTTTTGAGGAATCTTTCTCAAGCAACAGTCCAGACAACACCCCAGATGTGTCAGTCAAAGCCTTTTCAGGCACAGCTGGGTTAATCTCATCACATCAAGGTGTAAAGGTTAATGATCATGCTGGGGAGGGTGACTTAGCAGACAAAGAGTAATCTCTTCAAATGGGAATAAGAGTGCTAATTCTGCTGGCACAAGTGGTTCAGTGTAATTTAGGGCTTTAGTATTCCCAGAGTCCTGTTTATTTGCCCATATTTCCCCATCCCAAGTTTCAGGATCCCAGTTCTTCTAAATAAGTATCTGTACTTTAATTTCAGACATGTGAGGTTGGCAACTCATTGGTGTTGTAATTCAGCTACTCTTTCGGTAAGTCTGTGTTTGGTTTTCAGCAATATCAGCTTTGTTACCATAATAAGTAAGGCTTTCTGGAAATCAGGTTGTGGTAAGATGGCGGAATAGGCAGACAAACACACAGACCCTCTTCAACAAAGAGAAGGGGAACCAGTTAACACAGATACAGAAGATAATCCTGGAGCCCTGAGCTTTGAAAGGAAGGATACAGAAGTGGACTAAACTCCAACTAGCAGAAGAATTTGCATGAAAACACAAAAAGGAGACATATGGAACTGGGGGTCTGTCAGTGATCGTGACAGCATGGACAGCTTGGATACGGCCAAGTGGTGTTAGGACTAAAAATTCACCTAAAAATCGGCCTTGCTAGTTCCTAGCTCTGGTAGCATAGTGCCTAAGGCACTTGACTGCTAACCAGAAGGCTGGCAGTTCAAACTCACCAGCCACTTCTCAGAAGGAGGGTTGGGCAATTTACTTCCGTAGTGATACTGCCTCGGCAACCCAAGGAGGGGTCGCTGTGAGTCGGGTCCGACTTGACAGCACACAACAACAACAACAGAAAAAGCTAGGGACTGCATGGAGAACTGCATTGGTAGCTGATGAATAAAAAGGGAAGCAGTGAAGAGGAAGATGGGCTGAGCTGTGGACTTCTGGCTGTCCAGAGGGTGCAGCCATTTTGAATGTTTACAAGTGGTTCGACCATTTGGATATTTAAAGTGACAGCATTCTCTCAGATTCCAGGGACCTAAGAATACATTCCACTTGCTGGATGGCAAGGACATTTTAGACACGAATGACTGGACAGGTACGATATTTCCCTTGTTACTCTTATACCCCACACCCTCTTGGCGAACAGAGATGCGGCCATCCCTCAAACTGCCCCACCTTCTGGGCCAGCAGGAATTCCATCCCAGTCTATGTGCTCTCACAGAGCCTGGGTGCCTTGCCCTACTCTGCCCAGATTTTTTTTTCCTTTTTATTTTAGTTTGTTTCTTTTTGTCTGTTTTAAAATTA
>NW_006921826.1:1069109-1116440 GCF_000298275.1 Orycteropus afer afer | reverse complement strand
CTGTGTGCTTCTGTGGTGTGTTTTTTGTCCACTTCCATTTACTTTTTTGATGGCTTTTCAGTAGTTGTTTTTGTCTAACTGAGTGAGAGACAGCAACCATGCCCATATGATGCAACCACACCTACACCTCCTGCAGCTCCACTTAGTGAGAGCCACCACTTCCTTCTCCACCAACTGGCCAATGGTAAACGAATACCAAGAAGTGCCTGGCTCACCATTAGCTGCTCTTCACAAATAGCTAATGGTTAAATAGAAAAATGCCACAATGTCTTGGAGACAACAGACCATCACAGTCCACACAAAGAAGCAAGATAAAGCAGCAGAAACAAGGGAGCAGGATACAGACCTTACCTATTTTGGTCATGTTGTCAGAAGGGACCATTCCATTGAGAAGGATGCCATGCTTGGTAGGGTCAACGAAAGAGGGGGAGGCCTTCAATGAGATGGATTGACACGGTGGCTGTGATGATGGGCTCAAGTATAGCAGGGATCATGGAGCTGGTGCAGGATCAGGCAGTGTTTCATTCTGCTGTGCATGGGGTCGCCATGAGTCAGAAATGACTCGACGGCACCTAACAACAACAACACAGAGCACTTCATCCAACAACAGTACAATATACGTTCTTTTCCAGTGCACATGGAACATTGTCCATGATAGACCATATGTTAGGCTGTAAAATAAGCCTTAAATTTAAAAACATAGAAATACTTCAAAGCATCTTCTCAGATCACAGTGCTGTAAAATTAGAAATCAACAATGGGAAGATCAATAGAAAAAGAGCAAACATGTAGAAACTGAATAACACCCTCCTTGAAAATGGGTAATAAAAGAAATTTTTAAAGATTGAAATTAACTAATTCCTTGAATTAAATGGGAATGAAAATGCAGCATACCAAAATCTTTGGGACACAGCAAAAGCAGAGATCAGAGGCCAATTTATAGCAACACACATCAAAAAAGAAAGGGAGCCAAAATCAACACTTTAAACCAACATCTCCAAAAATTAGAAAAAGAACAGCAAGCAAAGCCTACGCTAGAAGAAAGGAAATAATAAAGATTCAAGCAGAAATCAATGAAACAGAAAATGGAAAGACAAAGAGGAAGTGGGAGGGGAGCTGTTGCATTGTGGGAAATTGCAGTCAATGTCATGAGTCAAGTGTGTGAGCTGCTATATGGAAAGTGAATTTGCTTTGTAAACTTTCATCCAAATCACAATAAAACAATTTTTTTTTTTAAATGAAATGAGGCTTTTTTTCAGGGTACATTGTCAACTTTAAGGTTGTATATGTCACTTGAGCTGTGATTTTGAAGCATTGAGCTCATTCCTTTCTTTCACCACTTAGTTTTGCAAAAGTAGGATGAACCAACCAGCTTCCTTGTATTTGTTATTCTGAAGAAATTGTACAAAATATCAATTATGCAAACACACAGAACCTTGTCTGCCACAAATATTTGACCCATTGGGGCTGATACTTTGCATATTTCTTTTGCCACCTGTGGTGTAGTAAATTGCATAGTGTGGCTTTTCTAGGCATAAGTCTGTAAACTCCGTGGTGGAATTTGCCATGAGCAACTGAGTAGGTCCTGATTATTAAAGTTACCCATCTGGGGTGTTTCTATTGAGAGTGTTATGAAGCAATCTTCTGGGAAGTTCTCTCTCAGGTGTTTAGAATTCTGATGTTGGAATTGGTTAGTTTGGCCACTCTGCCAGGCCCAAAAGGAGCCTTCCTAGAGGCAGAAGGAATCTCTCACTAATGGCTGAGAGATGCAAGAGACATGCATTGCTGAGAGAGATGCAAGAGCCATGCACTGCTGAGAGAGACTTCGAGAGACATGCACTGCTGAGAGAGACTTCGAGAGACATGCACTGCTGAGAGAGACTGTCAGCTAAGAGATGGCGGGCTGAGAGAGACTGAGCATGTTTCTGAACTTGCATTGTAGCCTGTTGCTTCCCTAATAAACCCCTAATCTGTGAGTTCTGTGTACTACAGTGAATTATCCAACCCAGCAGAGAGGTGGTGGGTTCTGCGGAAGGAATGGTTGGTGTCAGGGTTGGTGAAAGGGCTAGAGGGAGGCAGCATGTCTGGCCTCGCAGGAATAGGCCTTGGGCTGCTGATGGTGATTCTGTCTTCCTTTTGTGGGGTTACAGGAGGTCAGAAGATGCGACCTCCTTGCCCCTTTAGCATCACCTTTCCCCCTACCTTAGCAGTGCCCTCTTTAGTACTGGAAGCAGAGTCATAAGGACCTTTATGACTAGCCAGAGTTGAGAACTAATTCAGAAAACCCCTCCTTAATGATTTTGTTCCTCTGCAACCACTCTCAGTACCAGATGTCTTAGGCTGGGTTCTCTAGAGGAACAAAACAAGTGAAGTGTTTATATATGTATAAATATATTATATATATAAAGAGAGAAAAATAGTTCATGCAGTTGTGGAGGCTGGAAAGTCTCAAATCTGTGATCAGGCATCAGGCTGGAGGCTTCTCTCAACACACGTGGTTGCAGGGGCTGATGAACCCAAAATCAGCAAGTCAGATGGCAGGCTGCTGCTGACTCAGGTCCCAAGAACTGGAAGTCAGAGGATGATGAGTTGAATACAGAATCAAGAGAGGGCAAACTTTGCCAGAACATCCATATATGGCATATGCTACATATCATCTGTTCAGACAACATCTGACCACATATATGTCCACAGTCTCATCCTTTTGGGTTGGCACTGTGCATGCACTGCTAGGATGGTTTTCAAGCTGCCACCTTTGAATTTAATGACCCTGATGCCTGCCACAGTTGGTTTGAAATATATTCGGCAAAACAGTAGACTCTTTAAATTTAAAGGTGGTCAGTGGAAGAAGCTTGAAATCCAACCTAGTAGCACAAGAATGTGTGCAACACTAACCCAAAAGGATGGGATCACAGACATATGTGCGATTGGATGTTGCCTGAACGGACATTACACAGTACATGACTGTATGGTGTTTGCACAATGTCCAAATCACTAATGTCCTATTTCACAGAACATATGTAGACTTTAAGCAACACTTACCTGTATATTGGTTGTAAGTGACACCCCCAAAGAAACTTACCTTTCAAGTCATTGACTGCTCACATCAGATCACAAAATCTAGAAAGATTACATAGTATCTGCCAAGCTACTGAGAATCACAGCCTAGCCAAGTTGACACATAACCTTAACAATCACACATATAGTAACGCATCCATGTTTATTATTATAATAGTTCTTTTCAATTAGGAATTAAATTTACATCTCAAAAATGTTGAGTTACTGAGAATATTTGGTATACAGTGAATTTCCAACTGTTACTTTCTTGGAGGCTGCCAAATATAGGACCTTCTCTGTTACATACTCTACTGGAGGTTAAAATTCTCCATTTTTGTGCTTGAATTAGGTAAAATTTTTAGAAACATTCCTTCTTGTTTATTTAAATACAAGATCATATTTTCTAGCATAAGATTGTTTTTGTGAATGTCCTGAAAAACAAGTTCTTTGTTTTTCTGGAGTTCAATTACCTCTGCTATACATTTTCCATGAATGATGATATCCTGTATTTAGAATAACAAGATAAGTTGTGTCACAGTTAGGGGAAATTATTTCAGAAGAAGATAAATACATGTCATTGCAGAAGCAGATGATCTAAGAAACAAAGATACTGTTTTCTATGTAAATGTCATCAACTGAAGAACAAAACCAAGAATTTAAGGCAAGAAGAGTCCAATTGTTTCTAAGTAGAAACTTTACAGTTCACAAGAAAGTATCAATTTCATTTTTAAAACATTTCTGTATTCCTTTAAAAAAAAACTAATATTGCAAAAGTCTAGTCTTTAAAGGTAGGTTATATACGCATGATTGATGCATTTTGATTCATGTATTGAAATTGTGACATCCTATTTTTATGGGGATAGTAATCTTTGTAATTAACTATTTGAGGATGACAAATCTTGAAAAAACTAACTTCTTATGCAATTTACTTCTTATATTTTAAGGGCTTGTATCATATACTGAGGGGAGCTCTGTTAGCGTAGTGGTTAAGGCACTTGACTGCTAACCAGAAGGCTGGCGGTTCAAACCCACCAGCCACTCCTCGGAAGGAAGATGGGGCAATCTACTTCCGTAGTGATACTGCCTTGGAAACCCAAGGAGGGGTCGCTATGAGTCGGGTCGACTCAATGGCATATAACAACAACAACATCATATACTGAAGTATTGTTAAATCAGGTAACTTTGAATGCGTCTGCCCTCCCTTTTAGAAACAATAATTTAACTTCTTAATCTGGTCTCCAATATTTCGTTGAGCAGTATTACTATTCATTGACAAAGATTTATTGAATATTTACTAAGTGTAAGGCATTATGTTAGATGCTGGTAATAGAAAATAGTAAGAAATGTTTTTTGCCCTTATGTTGCTTGCTGCTTACCAAGATGATAAGTTGTGTAAAGTAATTTTACTGGATAAGAAGATAATTGTTTTACCAGAGTTATATACTAGTGTAGTGCAAGGAAAAGGAATGTGCTTAGACTGTTGGAAGGGTCCATTGGCAGCAAAGAGGAAGCAGGGGGAGAGGAGTGTGGGCATATTGATAGTGATTGCAGTGCAGAGGAGTTTATCTTTGGTCCTTTGGTCCTGTGGGTGAGAAAAATTCACTCTCGAATTGAGAGCAAGGCAATAAAGTGATCAAATGTACATGATCATTGTTAGAGAGGGACTGACAAGAGCTGAATCTAGTCTCTTCCCTTACTTCAAGTGGTATCTCACTTTTTTTGAACCTGTAAATTTCTAGTGCATGTCATTGTTGATGCCAGCTTGTTCTTGAGAGTTATAGAATATAGTTGTTTATCAGACCTGACATTCACTCTTGAATACTCCTTATTTTAGGAGTGACTGTCAGTTATTTTCTCTTCTCCTGTTCTTGTATAACACTTGATTACTTATTATGTAGAGATCTCACTACAGCCTTTACTTCAGCTATTCTTTGGTGGCCATCCTTTACCTTTTAAATTGTTCTAATGTGGTAGAAATACTTTGCTAGTAAAAGATAAATCAAAGTGTCTCAAAAGTATATCTAAAAGAGTGTAAGAAATCAGTTCAAAACCAATTCATTAAACCTTACTGATTTAAATTCATAGACGATTTTAAAATAAACTTAAGCTTGAAATCAACTTCGGTTTCTTCTTGTTGCAAAGATTGCCAGAAAAGATAAGGTTTGCAGTTTATATATGCCATTTGTGAAAAAATAGTATTTCAAAAAATAGATTTGTTATCTTACCTCCTTTGAACTGTAGAGCTTACAATGTAATTTTTCCAACCTGAGAAGAATTAAAGATCTTTATTGTTAAAGGGGAAAAAAAATCACTTTTTGTTTGCTTGCTTTAAAAGCAGTTGTAAAACTCTACTCCTAGCCAGGGACATAAGCTATTCATTTAGTGTGTTAAATCGCTAAAAAATGCATTTGGATGTACAGTTTTAAATGAGCATTTTTTGTTCTTTCTTATATTGGAAGGGAATAAAGTTGACCTACAGTAAATTATGGGTCATAAAGTATCTTGAAGAGATTTTGTTTGTGTAGTTTATATGATCTTTTCACACCTAGAGGTTATAAAAGAAATTAGAAATCACATATAAACTCTTTCTGTTAAATTTTATTATTTGATTTGGCTCTCATTGAATCCAAACCATTTTATGCATGCAGTGCTAATTATTTAGAGTCTCAGCTTTGCTCTTGAGTTAGCAGTACCTGATCAACTTTCCAACTGTAAAACAGTTTGAAAATCAAATGTAGCTTACATGCAAGACCCAACAAAATTAAAAGTGTTAAGTACGTTTTGGCAGTTCACTTTTATTATGCCCAGTCCTCAAATGTACCAGCAGATAATCATCTGAATGTTAGTTATTTTTCACATGCTTATGTGATCACACAAAAAGTACATGCTAAAAAGAAGCAGATGGTGACAGATGGGGAAGGTTGAATAAGGTGGTTTTGGAAACCTAGAGAAATGCACTTCTGTAATAGTGTAAAAATAAAAATTATTTCATAATCAAGTTAGAACTAACAAAAAGATTGCAGAAAAATGACATGATTGTTAGGAAATATATAGTATCTAGTTGTGGTTGCTATTTAGAAGAAAATGTATATAATTTTATTTCACTTAAGTGTAAAATATGATTTTCTACCAGTGTCTGGAAAAGCTTTTTTTGATGCATTTATCTTAGTTTTCTGAACTCCATTTTTAGAAAATACACACTTACTGTAATCTTACTCATTTTTCTTGTGAGGCCTACCTTTAACATAATAATTTGAAAATACTATATCTGAATTAGATCAGACTATTTTGATACAAAGTTTTTCTCAAAGTCATTGTGATGCTACATCAGTAATAACACAAATGAACATTTAATTCCATATAAATTTTAAGCCAAACAATGAGTTGAGAGTCACATACATTCAGGCTTAACAGTGGTGCCAGTAAGAAGTTGGGGTAGGTAGCTGGAGTTGTAGAACCTAACTTGATTTAAATGTATTAAATGTGCTTTTATTTACTTATTTATAATCCAACAAAAAATAAATGTAAACGTTATCATTTTATAGACTGTCAACATTTTCTTTGGGAGATTTTAAGAGAAATGAATGAGCTTTTTGTAAAAAGAAAAAGTTGCTTCAGTAACCTCTGTAAAACTGACTTTGTACAACTAGTATTTTATTAACAATTTTTTTTTTAACCCCTATCTTCCCAAAGTGGTTTTGAGAACTTTGATTTTCCTGATAGTTCCCAAAAGGCCTAAGGGCCAATATTAAAGAGAATATTAAGTAATGGAGCATGGTGATTGGTTCAGATGGAAGTTGTCTGCTTTATAGTTAGAATTCATATTTAAGAATATGAATTTAAATTAAATAAGAATTTAAATAATTCATGTTTAAGAATTTAAGAATTAACTGCCCTTATAAGCTGTGAATTGGTATTTAATTGACTGTGTTTAAGCTTCTTTCTTTGCGAAAGTGCGTTTTTATACTGTTTCTGGATGATGTTAAAAATCCATCCCACTTTGTGCCCTAATTGAATTTTGCTTAAATATGAACTAAAATTGTGTTTTTAGTTCAGTGCTAATGCTTACCAGTGTTTATGTGTCAGCTGTTACTTACCTAGAGGTCTGTTAATTCTTATAGTAGCTGTTCACACCTGAAGTTCTTTTCAATGTTATATGGCCCTTTGGCTTTACCAGAATATTTGCATTTCATACTTTGGTATGATGCTAGTTTAAGCACAAGGTTCATTTTTAAATTCTCTGAAGCATGAGAACGTATACAAGACTAACTCTTACTGGGAACACTAGTAATTATCCTATAGTATTCTATTATGGCTATTTTTACTGCAGTTACAAAGACTCAGTTTCTTAGAATCTCATGTCTGTTGATTCTAGATAAGAAAGGAATTATAAAATCAACAGGCAGATAATGTATGTGTGTGACAGAATCATCATCTTAATATCCATTTAAGCTTTCTCTTGTTCAGAGAGTTTGCCTGTTCGAGCCAGAGTTTGCTTTTTAAATTACAGTGCTTGACTGTATGCAGATTTTTGTGTGTGTATGCTTAGAAATGGCCATAAAGCTTACAGCATTCTGATTCACAGAAAATGGCATTTATAGTTTTAGTCTCTTAAGAATTACTAGAACAGTTGAAACCTGGTTGTAAAGTACCTATTAATGAACAAAATACCAAAAAACTATGGAATTTGCAGTTCTTATGAATGAAATGTACACTTCTCCTGAAGTTACAGTATATCAATGCATTTTTAAATCCAGATTAGGAGATTTTTTGTTTTTGTTGTTGTTTTCTTTCTACTACTTATTTATTTATTTATTTTTGCAAATGTGATGTTAAAAATATATGAAAGACTTCTATTAATGATGGAGTGTATAGATACATGTTTGCATTTAAAACATACACATATCAGTTACCTGAAGTATAAGGTTACCAGGGGAAAAAATTTTTTTTTGAATTAGCAGTGAATTGGTGCATCCAAGTTCGCAGTTTACTTTCACAACATAGGTGTGCAGACAGTTTGTTTAGATGTTTAACTTTTTTTCCCCATCTGTTCTGTCAGGATTATTGATTGAGCAGTAAGCTACTCCAGGGCATACATAGACTCCTTAAAATTGCTTGCCTTGGGTGCATTGTGTGGCCTGGGGAGCAAAATGACAGAGATGTTCCTTCAACCTCCCAGTAAATCCTAATTGGTAAAATAATATTGGAAAGAATATGGTTTTTGAAAATGCCCATTAGCCAAATACATATTTACATTGGGAATTTTAATTAATAGTATCGTTTTAAAATACATAGCTTGTTACTCAGTATCATTCTTTCCAATTAATCATCAAAAGCTATTCATAGTAATTTTTAAAAATTCAGTTGTTTGTTTTTAATAAGTGGTGGTGTGTACATCAAATGTTGCCATAATATTTAATAGTAATTGGCACCTGCTGTGACCTTCTTGAATCTTAAGTTTTCTTATATTGGAAAACGAAGCAATCTGTGGCTCCTGGTAGAAAAATTGATACTGATTCATGTGTCCTTGAGTTTGTGCTCTGTTTAGGTTTTGATTTGATGACTTTTCATCATTTCTAACCTTATATTTCTTTTATCTCTGCTTGGGCACTTGTTTTAAATGTAGGTATAATATATAGCTACATCTGTAGTTACAGCGGACAGTAGGGATAGAAAGAAATACCAAATGTCTACATTCATATTACACCTTAAGCTTAATTTAAAAGTTAGTGAGATTGCTTTTAAGAGTCACATTCTTTGTATTAACTTTCCAAAATAAAGCTTTTATCAGATTATTTCTCCAGGAACAGACTTTGATCTGTAATTATGTCCAAACTGTATGATACATAACATTTTCATGAAATTGAAATGTACTTTACCATTTTTGTACCTGCACTTCATATCACTGTTTACCATACTCATTGAATCAGCTCTCATGATAACCATGAAATAAATTAACCTTTTTGCTAGGAGGGGGGAAAAGTCAGAAGTAGCCTGGGTAATTGAAACGCTTAGGTTCAATGATTGTAAATTGTATATGTTGGTATAATTTTGGAAAAAATAAGAAAGATTAGCTCCTTAAAACAATATGAATGAAGCTATTGTATTTGAATTAGTTGATTTGACTGAAATTCCGTATCATCTCAAAGCAGTATGTTTTGAAATGCTTAAGATTTAAGGAGAGAGAAGGAGAAAGGGTATTATTTGAAGAATGGGAACATGTTTTATATTATATATCCATATACAGAGTATTGTAACCATTTTTATTTTTATTTCTCGTTTATTTCATCACCCAGTTTTTTAGGGGTGGGAATATCTGGTTGAGCAAAAGTCTGTCTTTTAATTGATAGCAAAGTCTCTGGAAAAAGGGCTGGCTGAATTGCTAAGGTGTCTTTTTCTCAGCATTTCGTAAGTTTACATGTCAATAAGACTACATTACATCAGTTTTGTTCCTTACACAGTGATACAGCACAGCAACCAGTTCTAATTAATAGCATTATGTATATGTATGTATGTATGTATATATATATACACATATCAGTTAAAGGACTTACGTTCAGAAGCAAAACCACTTTGAGAGTCTATTCATTTTACCAAGCGGAATAAAGTATATTTTATTTTAATATCTGATTTTTTAACAATGCAGTTTTGTTTTTTAGTCCTCTTCAAAAATAAAACCTTTTTTTATGTACTCACTTTCCCTTCTGGCTGCAAACCAGGTATTTAAACAAAAATAAAGGATTGCCAGTTTTGCCAGCTGGGGATGAGAACCCGGCTGGCGAAATGTGAGTTCGGGAGGTAGTTAATCCAGCTTTTATGCTTTTTATGGTTTTATGAAAAAAGAGGTTAAAAACCACATTTGGCTCTTTTTGCATGTGTGCTACTATTTTGTTGGTGCTGTAGGAATGCAGTAAATGGTTACAAAGATTTTGAAATTTTTTGTTATTAGTTAAAATCCTTTGTCAATTACATATCATCCCACAAACAATACATTCTACTAATTGACCATGTAATAGATCTTTGAAGCAATATAATAATTTTAAAAGCTTACTTGTATTTTAAAGTAAAATAAGCAAGACTTTCTTTAAGTAGAATTCCTTCTGGTTCTCTAGCTTATTTCTTATTTTCTATTTGTTCTCACATTACTCATTTCAAATAAGTAGAAATTTGAAATACTTTTTGAGTAAAGATGGAAATTATAATTTTTTATATAATTGTATTACTTTTGTTGTTGCAAATATATACAGCAAAACTTATACACCAATTCAATAGTTTCTACATGTACCATTTAGTGATACTGATTATATTCTTCAAATTGTACAACCATTCTCACCTTCCTTTTCTGAGTTGTTCCTCCTCCATTAACATAAATTCACTGTCCCCCTCAGATTCCTATCTAATCTTCTGATTTGCTGTTTTCAATTTGATCCCATATAGTTCTTAAAAGAACATAATGCTTAAGGCAGGTATTTTTTACTAGTTAAAATGAACTATTGTTTGACTTTAAGAAGACTTCAGTGGATACTTTTTTGTTTCAGGTTTAAAGATTATTAATAATTTCAGGGGCTTATCCAATGTTCATGGCTCTAGGAAGTTTGGAGTCCATGAGTATTTTAAATTATTTTCTGCATTTCCCCCCTTTTGATCAGGATTCTTCTATGGAATCTTTGATCACAGTATTCAGTAATGGTAACTGGCCACCACCCAGCACTTCTGGTCTCATGGCAAAGGAGGCAATTGTTTATGGAAACTGTTACCACACATTCCATATCTTTCTCCTGTTGCTGACTCTCCTTCTTCCTCTGTTGTTCCAGGTGAGTGGAGACCAGTTGTGCCTTGCATGGCCACTTGCAAGCTTTTAAGACCCTAGGCACTACACATTGACTTAGGAAGTAGAACAGCACTAAACATGTTATTAGGCCAGTTAACTGGGATGTCCCATGAAACCATGACCTTAAAACTCTAAACCAAGAAACCAAATCCCATGAACTTTTTGATTGTACATTAGTAGCCTCTGCAGCTACTCTTTTTTAAAAAAATAAATAAATAAGAGCCTCAGAGTGGAATTTTTTTGTTACTGTTTTTCTTGTTAATATATATATATATATATTACACAACTTTTCCCAATTCAGCTTTTAACAGATGCACAACTTCTTGACAGCAATTACAAGAATAAGCTATGCAACCCTACCTTTACTCAACACGCTGTTTCTATCCCTGTTAACCCCTCTTTTACCCTGGTAACCATTCCTGCCCTTGGTAGCCACTAATAAACGTTGTTATCTATACATTTGCCTTTTCTTATCTTTTTGCATAAGTGAGGTAATACAATATTTATCCTTTTGTGATTGGCTTATCTGGAAACTATAATTTGTTACTTTATTTTTCTAGAAAATATTTTGGTTAATTTGTGATTTACAAAGGAGCTTTGGAAAAATGTAGGAACTAGACTAGTTCATTCCTTGCCACTGCAGTTCTGACTCTTTAGCCACAGAACAGACAGTGATACAGTTATTAAAAATCTTTTTATAACTTTCCCAATACATGTACTGAATAGATCTTTAAAGTGACTATTCTTTTTCCTTGAAATTATATCCTCCATTTTTAAATAACCTGTCTATCAGGTACCTTTTATAGAATTTATAGGTGACCAAAATGTTACTATCCAAATGTTATCTGCATTCTATGAAATTATTGGTAAATAATTGGGGGTTGATAGAAAAATCACATTAAGAATGGAGTTGCTTGGGCAATTATTATAATTGCTGTCAATAAGTTGTACACCTATAAGAAGTTGAATTGGCTAAAGTGTGATAGATATATTTATAACAATGGCTAAATAAATAAAGAGTAGCTGCTGAGGCTGATTATGTGCAACCAAACACTTCATGGGATTTGGTTCCCAGAAATTGAGAAAAAATGCCACAGAGGTATAATCTTCAGGGAAGTGTTTAATTCATTTATACCAAGAAGCTTAATCAGCACATGGGTTCTGCCCTGTTCTGCATCAAACTGTTTCTTATGCAATTCAGTTACAGGATTTATCCCATTAGTAAATTTCTTTTATCTGGTTTTCTTAAACTGGTTCCCTCTAAACAGAGAGGACCAAATAAAGTAGCTCTAGAATTATTCAGATACAATGTTAGTTATTTGGTAATATGTAATCAAATATATTTACTTAAAATATTAGAAGTTCTATATTGATGAGGAAAGTTTCATTGGATGAGGAACTAACCTAATAAACAGATAAAACCACGTTTTTTCCGTGTAAATGGGAAGGTACTGTGTTTCAATTTGAGCAGGTTGATCTACTTAGCCTAACAGATACTTTCACTAATTTCTTATTGAATTTATTTTGTGTATAATGTATTTTTGGGAAACAAATTTAGAAAATGTACCACACAAATACTAAGTCTATGGTTTTTGTTTTTTGTGTTAAACAGAAATTTTTGTGTAAGGTACTAAACTTTGGGTATTATAGTTTATTGCAACCCAAACAATAAACCTCAGTATTCACTTCCTTGATTAAATATTTCCTAAAAGAATTTAAACATGTTGATGTTAGTACATGTACTGAATAGATCTTTAAAGTGACTATTCTTTTTCCTTGAAATTAACCCTCCATCTTTAAATAGCCTGTGTACCAGGTGCCTTTTATAGAATTTATAGGTGATCACAGTGTTACTGTCAAAATATGATTGTCTGCATTCTGTAAAATTATTGGTAAATAAGGAGAGGTTGATGGTGAGAGAATAATCTATGTTGAGATCTCTGAAGCTTTGATTTATTTTAATGGTTGTGTCATGCGCTATGCACTTCTTTATTATGTTGCTTTGGTTTGCCCCTATCTTTTACTGTTCAGTTTGTATTACTTAGTTCTTGTGTGTGTGTGTGTGTGTGTGTGTGTGTTGATGACCAAACCAGTTCATTACATTTATAAATACTGAATTTCAGAGTGAAGGGGTCAAATTGCTGCAAAGGAGTTGACTGACTCCTTCCTTCTTCTGTGTTACTTAGTTCTTTTTAATACAAGAATATATAAGGTACATTATGTTCTCTTTAATCAACATGGCCTAGCTAGAAATAATTATTTAAAATCCGCATTAGTGGAACTAGATGAAAAATTAGGAGCTCTGATGGTGTAGTGCCTAAGGCATTTGACCAGAAGGTTGCTGGTTCAAACCAACCAGCCACTCCTTGGAAGGAAGGTTGGGCAATCTACTTCCATAGTGATGTTGTTATTATGTGCCGTCGAGTCAGACCCAACTCATAGCGACCCCTCCTTGGGTTTCTGAGGCAGTATCACTACGGAAGTAGATTGCCCCATCTTCCTTCCGAGGAGTGGCTGGTGGGTTTGAACCACCAGCCTTCTGGTTAGCAGTCAAGTGCCTTAGGCACTATGCCACCAGAGCTCCCTGGAAACCTAAGGAGGGGTTGCTATGAGTTGGCAGTGAGTTTGGTTTGGTTTAGATGAAAAATTAAATAGGCCTGAGAGAAAATATACAGATATGCTAACTCTTTTCATTTGATCCTTAGTGCTCTCATAATCTCATTTATTTGGATTTTTGTTATATGACCTGTCCCCTTTTTCTGTACACTTATCATTTCTGGGTATATATTGAGCATTTCATATATTTGGTGTGATTTGTATGTTTAAGAATGCTTCATAGTTTAAAAGTCAAGCCTGCCAAGATCTTAACAGTTGCAATTCATTTTTATGTAAAAATGTAAGTTTTATGCTTAATGCTTTAAAAGTTAAAGTGTAATAGTCAATCTTTTTACTGGTTTTGTTTTTAGGTGTTAGAAGATAACGACTATGGTCGAGCAGTGGACTGGTGGGGCCTAGGAGTTGTCATGTATGAAATGATGTGCGGGAGGTTACCTTTCTACAACCAAGACCATGAGAAACTTTTTGAACTAATACTAATGGAGGACATTAAATTTCCTCGAACACTCTCTTCAGATGCAAAATCATTGCTTTCAGGGCTCTTAATAAAGGATCCAAATAAACGGTAAGTCTTAAGTAATGCTCAGTGAGTTAATGATGAACAGGGTTAGAAATGATGATACAGGAACTAATTCAAATATAACTGACTCCACAGTGGCTTCCCACTGAATCACTGACTTATTTTTAACTGCATAACACTGAACATTTAAAAAATGTCCTCAACTTTTCCTTAACTTGGAAATATTATAAAGATTTTTCCAAAGAAGGATATTGAGTTTCATTATTCGTATTAAACCAAACTCACCACTATCAAGTCAAATTCCAACTCATAGTGACCCCCATTGGATTTCCAAGGCTGGAAATCCTTACAGAAGGAGACTGCCTCATCTTTCTTCCATGGAGTGGCTGATGAGTTTGAACCACCAACCTTCTAGTTAGCAGCCAAATGGTTAACCCCTATACACCAGAGCTCCTTATTATTCATATTATGAGTTAACAATTTCTTAATTGCCCTGTTGAATCCCATTTTTCCTTCCAGTCTCTCTGGGCCTTTACATTTCTGCTGATTTACATTGTGACAATAGAATGATTTCTGTATTTCTCCATTCCCCCCAACCTGTATTAACATATATAACTATATTTTTGTTTATTACTGGAAAATATTCTTTTTCTAGGCAGGCTAAAAGGATTGATTGTTCAAAACAAAGTCTTTCTGTAGTTATTCCTGTTATTGTTCTAGATATAGCTATGACCTAAAGAAGGCTACAGCCTTTGCTGCTTTGCTCAGTGACCTGCGGCATTCTTTGGTCATGTTCATATATTTTTTTACACATACGTTTTATAAATCATATGTGAAATCACTATTAATTCTAAAATGTCCGTTACTGTGTGTGTATGCATTTTATATATGTATATATCTTCCATTTATGTAGTATTGAATTTTCCCTAATACCTAACATAATGTTTTGTCATAATGTTCTATTTATGATTGGTTCTTAATAAAATGTGTGAAGGGAAGAGTGAATTTTGAAATTTGTGCTTTGTCTACCTTTAGCGATGGCTTCCATTACATACATCTAGCTTTTAAATTCATAATTAACATGATTTTATCTTATGCAGAAATATACGAACATAATAGAAGAGGTACCACCTTTTTGCTTAGTGGAAAACCATTTAAAGATGTATTTCATGATCATAGTAACTCAGATATTACCTTGTATTTGTAAAGTGTTTCTGTTTTCTTTCAAACCACTTTCACATCTACTATCTCCCTTTTGCCTTTTCAGCAGCCTTGTAAATTAAATAGGGCAGATGTTACTGCCATCTTCCTTTGCTTGGGGGAGAAAACAGAGAGCCAGAGAGGGTTAAGTGATTTATCCAGAGTCAAAAAATTCTTGCAGAAGCAAGAGTAGAAATCAAGTCGTCTTGATTTCTACCATTCTGTGTGACTTTCATGTCTCATTTGCAATGCATCTGTTTCTCAGTTGGTTCAGGTTTTTAAATATGTACCACTTAGTTAGATTATTTTACAAATAATGTAATGAACTGCACTTAGTAAAAGATAAGTCTTTAAATAGAGCTATGATTTCCATTTTACCTACTTGACTTTGGGATTTAATATTTGGCTTGGATTTCGAGGGCAGTGAATCTTTACTCAATTCTTCTTTAGGTAACTTTTACTATCCTTTCCTTTATGGCCCTCTGTAAGTGGCTAGTAAAACAAAATTGTTCTTGTGGTTTATGTATCTATATCTCATTTTTTTTTTTGCCCCCATTAATGGATAGCACATAGTAGGTGCTTAGTGATATTTGAATAGATGTGAGGTAAATTTCTAAAATGTTAGTGGGTTGGTGTGTAGAACAACTCTTGGCAGTTTGTTCACATTAGCATTGTTCCAAAGACATGAGACATTTTCAATTATCTAATATTTCCTTTTATAATAGATGTATCAAGTTCCTCCATGCCAATAAGATCTTGGCAGTGCAAAGGTGAACAGGATGAACAGGTTTCTGCTCTGGATGTTCACAAAACATACATTTATTGAAATGCAATAAATGCTCGGGTCAACCTATGTACAGATTGCTGTTGAAATTGTTAGCCTTCTGTAGAGAATGGAAAGACTTGAGTTGGTTCATGAAGGAAATGGAGTTTACAGATAGGAGAATGTCATTCCAAGCAGAAAAATGTATATGTATAATACAGCTGGAATTGCAAATGAGCATGACATTTGAGGAGGTCAATGACTAGAGTGTAGAGTATGAGTTGAGTAACATTGAGAGATGAAGCTGATATGTTAGATTTTAAAGGACCTTATGTTTCTTAGAAAATATTTAATCTTTATTCAGAAGGGGATGAGAAGCCACTGAAGTATTTAAAGTAAGGGATGGTATGATAGATAGATAGAACTATGCTATGAGAAGGTAACTTGTCAACTTTGTTGAATATATTAGAAGAATGAAGGGCCAGGTAGGCAGGTAGAGTAGTTGTGGAATTGTCCAGGTAAGAATTGAGGTCCCTTCTGAAGTAGTGATAAAAGAGCAACAAATAGAGCTTTGTGAATGATTAAATAGGAATGATAAAAGAAGTAAGAGGATACAGAATTGACAATTGAAGTTTCCAAGTGAGCACAGCTATTTTAATCTGCTCTAATCTAAAAGTCCCATCTCAAGGGAGTGGTACATTTAGTGAATTCTTTATGGATCTGAGAGTAGGAGACCCAGGTTGTAGAATCCACTGATCATTACTACAGACTTTTAGGTATCAGCTGATTTTTATTTTCCATTCTGACAGTGTGTCAGAGAATGTTAGGTCCTTCTCAATCCTGTTTCATACACCTAACAATACCAGAATTCATTAGAATTGTAGAGTTGTTTGTTTGGTTTGCTTCCTACTCAATGATGTGTTGGAGCTGCCACTTACCAGCTCAGGAGAGCCAGTTGTTAAATTTGCAAAAATGTTGTGAATTAAACTCAGTCATTATAATGAATTAAATTACTTAAAATTAAATCAAGTATATTAAAAACAAAGATAATACTTACAACTGATCACTTCTTAATAATTTTGTTACACTTCACTATTCTCTTTGTCTTGAGGTTATTTACATCCATTCTATCTATATGAGTATACCATATAATGTGCATTTTTTTCCACCTCCATGTTGATTGACATCATATTATAGCTTGAAATTGGCCATGGTGGAGTATTTACACCAGGGATATCAGCAAACACTATAAATCAGGATTTGATTTGTTGTTTTGTTGATTGTTTAGACTTAAGAAAGTGATGGGAGAAATGTTAATATTTCAGATTAAATTAAAAAATTTGTTATGTCTGTAGTCATTACATTGTGAATACCACAAAAATTTGAGGAAATATTCTTCCATTGTTCAAAAACAGCCACTCAACAAAGTCACTCATATCATTGACAAACAAATGATGTTCTGACATACAACAGATGTATGTCTCTGTTGTATCACTCTCTTACTATTTAACATAAAAATATTAACCCATATTTATATATGACCTACTTACTATATCCATTGTTTGGCTTTGTATACAACAATTCAGCAAAAATTAACACAAGTGTTCTGTGAGAAATAGTTGGCTAATTTACCACAAAGAATGTTTTTTTTTTTTTTTTGTAAATTTTGGGTTACACATCCTTTATTTCAGTAAAACTTACAATAAACTTAGGTATATATTATGTATGCAGAATTTCCCCCAGAGGGCTGCTTGTTAAGCATTTACCAGCACCATTACCATTCCTAACTAACTATGAGCAAGTTCCAGACAATGACATGCCAAATTCAGATTTAAATAGATTTTCTTTGCTTTCTTTTCCTCTTTATTCATATTCTTTCTCTTTTTCTTTCCCCCTGACTTTCTTCCTTTCTGTCTTTCCTCCCTTTCTCCCTTCCTTCCTTTTTGGTATCCAGAAACCAAACCAAAACCAAAACCAGACTCACTGCCATTGAGTCGATATGACTCATAGTGACCCCTCCTTGGGTTTCCCAGGCAGTATCACTACAGAAGTAGATTGCCCCATCTTCCTTCTGAGGAGTGGCTGGTGGATTTGAACCGAGGAGTGGCTGGTGGGTTTGAACAACCAGCCTTCTGGTTAGCAGTCAAGTGCCTCAGGCACTACGCTACCAGAGCTCCCAGTATATTCTATATTATTATAGTCTATTTTACAAGGTTATAAGAAGAACTGGTCATGCATACCAAATAATACTAAATCATCACATTATCTGATTTTGAATTGTTGTTTTCAAAACTTAATGCTTTTGTAAAAATAAATGGGGAAGCCATAAAACATCTGAATTGAATAGAATACTGTGTCCCATATCAGATAAATATGAGTACCTTTAAAAATTAGGAGGCAAGAGAGATGTTACTTTTTAAAGTTTTAATTTACATTGCAGTGGCAGTGGTATTTTACAGATTATCAGTAATGTTTTTGTGGGAATTTGAGACATGAAAATAGCCTATGAATCTCATCTATTAACAATGCTCTTAATTATTTTTTCTAACCAATTATTTAATCACTAATTCTAACCAATTATTTAGTCACTTCAGAATTTATGGTAACAGGTGTATTTTCATTTGAATAATTCTAAGAGAAATTTAGTTTATTGAATCAGAAACAATGATAAATATTTAATGTTCTGTGTGCATATCTATATTATTTCTAACCTTTGCAATAATCCATGAGGTTAGTGTATTATGGTTCCTACTTTACAGATGAGGATAGTGAAGTTAAGAAACTGTTCTGTTGACACACAACCAGTAAGTGCCAAGCTAATTTATTCTTTCAGGCCTGTCTTCAAAGCCTATATGCTCATTTTCAAATGCTATACTGTCTTATTAATGGCATATTATATATGTTAGATCTTACAACAATCACACAAGCTATCACAAAGAAAATTACACTTTTACCAAAAAAATTGTCATGCATGGGCTTATGTAAACATTTTTACTCATTTGATTTTATTTCTGTCCTCATAGCCTTGGTGGAGGACCAGATGATGCGAAAGAAATTATGAGACACAGTTTCTTTTCTGGAGTGAACTGGCAAGATGTGTATGATAAAAAGGTAGGCACAGTGGTTATATATTTTGGCTACTCTGCTAAATGAATTTACAGCAAAAAATAGTTTTATAGTGAATAAAATTTGATATAATGGCATTTTTTATATTGTGTGAACATTTAAGTGATTCTTGAACTTATTGATAAAAAATTTTGTTCAGAATTTTGACTCCCAAGATGTAGTTTGATCTATTCAATTTGGTAAAGCAATTGATTTTCTATTTTCACTATAATTTGTTAGTTTGCCACTCTCTATTCCTTTAACTAAAAAAATAAAGACATAATGTTATGTTATTCTTTAAGTAAACTAGCAAAAAAAACATGAAAGTCATAATTTTTTTGCCCATATGTTTTTAATTTTAAAGTGAAAAGTTCAGATTTATTTATACAAGTCCTTATTTTAAAAGAAGTTTAAAGAAATTTAGTTTTAAGTTTTATCAAATTTAATTGTCATATTTGGAATTCTCTGTTACTTGAAACAGAACTTTATTGCTCACAAAATGGATATAGCTTTATTTTTATTGTAACATGCTTGTTACTTGTTTTTTTTAACACTACTGTTTTTAAGTTCCAGAACAGGAAATTATGATGTCTATTCCATCTTTTTTTAAAATATATATATATGTATAAATACTACTCATGATTACTTACTTTTTAACACAAAATCTAGGTAAACTCATTATAGACAATTAGCCACATTATTCTCACATTTGTAAATCTTGTGTCAGAGCTTTATACTTTTTTTAATTCTGTGTTTAAGAGAGAATTAGTTTTACTGTTTACATAATTTTATATTAAGATATTGATTGATCTTTTACGGCTTCAAGTATTGCTAGTACAGACATTGGTTTTGGTACTGATTTTCAAGTGCTTATGTAAAAAATATTTTATGATGGAAATTTTATGTAATTTAGTAATTTTCTTAAAATTTTTATCTAATTGTTTTGTTTAGCTATTCTATCCATTTTGATTTATTCCAGTTTTCCACATATTTTCTCTGAAACAATATTTATCAGTCAACAACATTTATGATGCCTCTTTTGTACAATGTGTTCTTCTTACCTGGTAACCTATAAAATTAGGAAGTAATACAAGTACTTTTTCTCAATTATTTTGTTATGATAGTAGGGAATGTGCTAATTTTCTATGCACTTCTTGTAACTAGGGGTTTAAAATAGTTGCATTTTATATTCACCACTTCTAGTTAAAGACTCAGACTCACATCTCTGAGTTTCTGCCATGTATAAGGCACATGATAAATACTACAGCATTTAGAACCCTTGTAAGTAGGATGTGATCATTATTGTTTATTAACTTCTTATAAACATTTTTAAATGGACTTTATAACGTTGGTGATGATTCTTATGAGTTGCATGCATACATAGAAAGGCTTCTAATAAGCTTCTGCACTGTGTGTGTATCTAAAGGGTCCCTGGGTGACACAAACGGTTTGCACTTGGCTAAGGTTGCTGGTTTGAACCTTCCCAGGAACTCTGTGGAAGAAAGGCCTGGCAATTTGCTTCCAAAAAATCAGCCATTGGAAGAAAACCCTATGGAGTACAGTTTTACTCTGGCACCAGTTCTACTCTGGTCACCATGGGTTGGAATCGACTTCACAGATGGGTTTTGTTTTATGTGTGTATCATGTCAGTACATTATCACAGTACTAAAAAAAATCAGTCTTACTTTGTCTTCCAGAAATAATACACGGTCAGAGGTTTTCTTTAGCTTACAAAGCTATAAGCTACAAGTAATTAATTCTTTAAAACATCTTGCCTGGGGAAGATTTAATCAAAAGCCAGGAAGTGTTTAAGAGTCAAAATGGTTAGGGTACCATGTGGCATTACTAACTTTAAAAAGGGGAAAAACAAACCTTCAGTCATGTGATTAGACTAAGCTATGCTGCCAAGGTTATCTTATGAGTGTTTAGCTGTTCATGTTAAATGATAATTGGTCATCATATAGAGAATGCCCTGAAAACCCAATCCACATACCAGTGAAGAAGCAAGTCTTACTGTCTCAGCTCCCCAGGGCTAGAAATGCTCAGAGTAGAGAATGAAGGCTGTGAATATGTATTAGGTTTGTATTACATAACAAATAAACAAGAAATTATGGCACCAGCCTGATATCAGTAGCTTTTTTAATGAAATCAGCTATAATTCTAGTGTTTTAACAGTAAACATGAAATAATTCATATCAAACATTTTTATGAATCCCTGATTTCTTTAAAATATATCTTATTAATAATAAGTTATGAATAGTTAATTCATCTCTAAGATCAGATATTTTTATTGAAGTTCTATTAAACTTTAGGAGCTCTGGTAGCATAGTGCCTAAGCCATTTGACTGCTAACCAGAAGGCTGGTAGTTCAAACCCGCCAGCCACTCCTTGGAAGGAAGACTGGGCAGTCTACTTCCGTAATGATACTGCCTCGGAAACCCAAGGAAGGGTTGCTATGAGTCAGATCCAACTCGATGGCACTGAGTTTAGAAGATTTATTATTTTTTTGTAGGTTTATGTAGTGCCTAAGGCATTTGATTGCTAACGAGAAGGCTGGCGGTTCAAACCCATCAGCCACTCCTCAGAAGGAAGGTTGGACAATCTACTTCCGTAGTGTTACAAGCCTTGGAAACCCAAGGAGGGGTCGTTATGAGTAGGATCTGAATCGATGGCAGTGCATTTATTACATGATTATCGGCCATGTTTGGATATATTGTGGCTAATCTACAGATAAAGGCATCAAGAGATGCTGGTATCTTTAGGAGGAGTCTAAATCTCACTCTTGCCAAAGTGAAAAATGGTCTTATCTTATAAGTAATAAGATGAACTACTCTGAAGAGCACAGTATGACATTTAGGACTGGGTCCTGCTTCTTTTTTCTTATGTGGAAATGGACAATTCATTTAACTGTATACAATTAATAATCCTTGAAGGCCCTTCAAACTTTAAGATTCTCTTGCTGAATGTTTTAGAAGATGAGTTACCTCAATAAATTTCTATTCAGAATTCTGTGTAGATTTCACACTGTCAACTTCTACAAAACGTCTGCTGAGATTTTGTGTGAGATTGTATTGAGTCTATAGATAAAGTTGGGGAGATTGACATCTTAACAGATTGTGAGTCTTGTGATCCATGAACATACTTTATTGGTCCATTTATTTTTAGATCTTTTAAAATTTCTCTCAGTAATGTTTCAGAGAAAAACACAACAAAGAGCATCACAATTAAATTATGCAAAACCAGTGATAGATATAATCTGAAGTAGAAAAATCTAAAACAGAAAAAGACACAAAGATGGACAAATAAAAAAGGACAAAAGATAAGAATGACAACAAAAGTTTTCAATGAAAAACAATGGAGAGAAACTGTTTAAAATACAAAAAGACAAAAAAAATTATCTATCTGGAATTGTATATCTAGGAAAAATACCTTTCAGAAAATAAAGGCAAATGGCTACACCAAAAAAGCTAGGAGAATTCATTGTCAACAGAACTGAACAGAAAGGAATGTTAAAGGAAATTCTCCAGGCAAAAGAAAAATGAGCTTATTGAATCTGTGGATTTAAGTAGCTTTCATCACATCCTTTTCTTCTGAGATTCCAGGTGTGTATGTGTGTGTGTGTGTGTGTTGTTATAAAGTGGTTTTTTTTTTTCAATATAGTAATTTATTTGCAGATTAGTTTTAATTTTTCAAGGTTTTGTTTTTAGGCTCCTTTAGGGTGCGTTTGGAGTCCCTGGGTAGTAGAAACAGTTAAATGTTCTGCTACTAATCAAAAGGTTGGAGGTTCACAGTAGCTAGAAATTGGATGCAAAAAAAATGAAGTGAGCCTGTTAATATTATGTAATTTCTTGAAGTTTTATTTGCTTGACCCAGCCACTTACCAGAATTATAGATTCTAATTTAGGGAAATGACATGAGATAATTAGACCTTTTCAAGGTTTGTTGGTCCAGACTTGTAGGAAGAAGAGTCTGGGGGGAAAAAAAGAATCTCATTAAGAGACTACTGCAGTGATATAAGTATGAAGTGACAGGCCTGACCGAAACAGAACTAATGGCAATGAGGAAGGAAAAGGAAGTGTGAATCCCAACAGCATTATACCGAAATAAGAACTGGCAATTGAGACTGACAATACTGGGAGAATGGGAGCAGCTTTAAGGAGAAGGATTCTAGTTGGTTTTGGTAATACTTAATTCCAAATGGGATTGTGTAGGAGTTAAAAATAGAGCAGTAACATATTAAATCTAGAAGTTTAGTGTATAATCAGATTTGTGAGAATGGAATACCTCTGTAAGGAGAAAGAAACAAAATAAAACTCACTGCCTTCAAGTCAGATCTGACTCATAGTGACCACTCCTTGGGTTGAGGCAGGTCCGATTCAATGGTACATAACAACAACAACAACATCACTATGTAAGTAGATTACCCAATCTTCTTTCTGAGGAGTGGCTGGTGGGTTTGAACTACCAGCCTTCTGGTTAGCAGTCAGATGCTTTAGGCACTAAGCTACTGGAGCTTCTATAAGGAGGAGAGAGTTGAGAAAAATGATGGTGAGGAGAGAGTGAGAGATAGGAGGGAGAAAGGAAGGGAAGGAACTGGAATACAGAGGTCTAGGATTGAGTTTGGGAAAATATCATGGTCAGGAATGGAAATTAGTTTGAGAATGTATTTTTGTAAAATGTGTTGCATGTATTTCTAAATTGGAAAATCTCTGTATAATTAATACCTTTTTCTGGGAAATTTTATATTATAAAACTCAAAGAATATTGAATTTTAACAGACCAATAACTAGAAAATAAACTAGAACAGAATTTTGTTGTATTGCTCTAAAGAAAAGAAAAACCTGTGTAACAGTTTTTTATAGACAAGTTCATTCAAATTTTAAAGAAACATGGAGTTATCCTTACTTTTAACTACTCCAAGGGATTAAAAATAAGAAAATTCTTAAAATTCATTCTTTAAAAGTCAAACTTAATTCTTTAAAAGTCAAACTTATTGAAGTGTAATTTGTATAATTAAAATTCACTCTTTTTTATGACTTGGTAATGAGTTTTGACAAATGTATGCCAAAAAATATACAAAAACAAGATATAGAACCTTTCCATTACCTCAAAAAATGTCCTCTGTTACCCCTTGGTAGACAGCCACCTTAGTCTTTGGCAGCCACTGATGTCATACCTGTGTCTAAGGTTCTGCCTTTCTTAGAATGTCATCTAAATGGGATCATACACTGTGTCCACAGCATAATTTTGCAGTTCTTTTTCAGGTTGGTGATCTGTGAATATTTTCTCCCAGTGTGTGACTGAACTTTCATTTGCTAAACAATGTCTTTCAAAGATAAGAGTTTTCATTTTGATAAAGCCCAGTATATCAATTTTCTTCTTTTATATTTCACGTTTCCTTTGTGCAGTCAAAAAAACCTTTGATTAACCACAAAAAAAATCTGTTTCTTAATACATATATTATAGTTTTAGAATTTACGTTTAGATCGGTGATCCTTTTTGAGTTCATTTTTATGTAATGAGGTATAGTTGAGCTTCTCCCCACCCCTATAATGATTCCAGTACAATTCTAGTTAACTAGTTGACTGTTTCTTTTGAATGAGATTGTATCTTATAAGGAATTTTGTAAATTTCACCTCAGTTGTTAAATGTATTGGTTTAAAGTTATAATATTCCTATTACCCTTTTAATGCCTATAGGATTTCTAGTGTTGACCTCTCTTTCAATCCTGAAATTAATACTTTGTTCCTTTTTTTTTTTTTTTCTGATCAGTCTGGCTACAGGCTTATTAATTTTATTATTTTCAAAGATCTATCTAGCCTTTATTGTGTTGCTTTTCTGTTTTATATTTAAAAATTTTTTTGCTTTGGTTTGATTCAGTCTTCATCATCTAATACATAGAATTAGAAACTTAGATCCTTTCTTCTCTTATACTATAAGCAAGTTGTTATTATCTCTAGTTGCCATTGAATTGATTCCAATGTGTTAAGTGTTTCTAGCTCCATAGGGTTTTTAAGGCTGTGTCATTTGGGAAGCAGACTTCCAAGATTGTCTTCCAAAGTACTACTGAATGGCTTCAAACTCCTATCCTTTCGGCTAGTAGTCAAATGCTCAATGATTTTCACTACCAGGGACTTTGATGTTGTTAGGTGCTATTGATTGCTTCTGACCCATAACCACTCTGTCTACGAAACAATGAAATATTAGTTGGTCTTGTGTCATTCTCTCAATCGTTGCCATGTTTATATCAGTCCATCTCATTGAAGTTCTTCCTCTTTTTCCATGATCCTCTATTTTACCAAGCATGATATCCTTCTCCAGAGACTGGACCCTCCTGATAACATGTCCAAGGCATGTGGGGAAAAAAAGTCTCACCATGCTGTCTTCTAAGGAATATTCTGTCTGTACTTCTTCCAAGACAGATTTGTTCATTGTTCTGGCAGTCATGGTATATTCAGCATTCTTCACCAACACTGTAATGTTTTTAAAATTTTTTGTTGTGAACAGATTAGTTTTCCATTCAGCAATTCATACACATTTTGTTTTGTGACATTGATTGCAATCCCCACAATGTAACAGCATTCTTCCCACTTCCACCCTGTGTTTACAGTTTTCATTCATCCTTCTTTCCTATCCCTTCCTGCCTTCTGAGCTTTATTCTTGGGCAAATGCTGCCCTTTGATCTCATTGGGTTAATTGTTCTAAGGAGTGTGAACCTCTCTAGGGTTATTGTTCACCTTGTAGGCTTGTCTGTCATTTGGCTGAAAGTTCTAGGCCTGAAGGATGGTTAGGGGCCATAGTCTCAGGTGTCCCACCAGTCTCTATTAGACTGATAAGCTGGTCTTTTTAACCCAACACTATAATTTAAATGCATTAATTCTTCTTTGGTGTTCTTTACTCATTGTCCAACTTTTATATGTAGATGAGGCAATTAAAAATACCACATCTTGGGTGAGGTTTACCTTAATCCTCAATTTTTGCTTTTTCACAGTTTAAATAGATCTTTTGGAGCATATTTGCCTAATGCAATGCATCATTTGATTTCTTGACTGCTGCATCCATGGACATTGATTATGGATCCAAGTAAAATGGAATCCTTGGCAACTTCTTTTCTCTGTTTATCATGATGTTGCTTATTATTGGTCCAGCTGGGGGAATTTTTATTTTCTTTATGTTGAGTTAACAGTCTATACTGAAGAGTGTAGTCTGATCTTGATGAGTAAGTGTTTCAAGTCTTCTTCATTTTCAGCAGCCAAGACTGTATCATCTGCATAGCACAGGCTGTTAATGAGTCTTCCTCTGATCCTGGTGCTGCATTCTTCATATAGTCCAGCTTCACAGATTACTTGCTTAGCATACAGATTGAATAAATATTGTGAATAGATGCAACCCTGACATACTGATTTTAAGACATTCTTGTTCTTTCTGAATGACTTCCTCTTGAGCACAATTAATTGTTCTGAAATTCCCATTCTTCACATGTTATCCATAATTTATTGTGATTCACACAGTTGAATGCCTTTACATACTCAATAAAACACATTTAAACATCTTTCTGGTATTCTCTGCTGTCAGCCAGGATTCATATGACAAAAGCAATGATATTCCTTGTTCCATGGCCTCTTCTGAATTTGGCCTGAATTTCTAGCAGTTCCCTATCAGTGCAGTGCTCCCACTATTTTTTAAATTTCTGCATAGTTCAGTCACCTTTCTTTGGAATGGGCACAGATATGGATCTCTTCCACTTAGTCATCCAAGTGTTTTAAATTTCTTGACATAGATGAGTGAGTGCATCCAGCATTGCATCTGTTTGTTGAAACATCTCAATTGGTATTCTGTCAATTCCTAAGAGCGTTGTTTTTCACCAGTGCCTTCAGTGCAACTTGACTTCTTCCTTCAGTACCATTGGTTTTTGATCATATACCACCTCCTGTGAAAATGATTGGGAGCTCTGGTAGCATAGTGCCTAAAAGCACTTGATTGCTAACCAAAAGGCTAGCAGTTCAAACCCACCAGCCACTCCTCAGAAGGAAGATGGGGCAATTTACTTCTGTAGCGATACTGCCTCGGAAACCCAAGGAGGAGTCACTATGAGTCGGGTCTGACTCCACGGCACATAACAACAACAACAAAGTGGTTGAAGGTCAACCAATCCTTCTTGGTACAATGACTCTGTGTATTTCTTTTATATTCTTTTGATGCTGCCTGCATTATTCAATATTTTGCCCATAGTAGCCTTTAGTATTTCACCTCAAGGTTTGAATTTTTTCTTCAGTTCTCTCATTTTGAAAAATGTTGAGCATGTTCTTCCCTTTTGTTTTTCTAACTCCAGATCTTTGCACATTTCCTTGTAATACTTTACTTTGTGCTCTTCAGCCACTCTTTGAAATCTTCTGTTCAGCTCTTTTACTTCATCATTTCTTCCATTCACTTTTGCTGCTCTCCACTCAAGAGCAAATTTTAGAGTCTCTTGTCACATCCACTTTGGTCTTTTCTTTCTTTCCTATTTTTTAATGCATCAAGTCTATTCTTGAGATGGTCTCCAAATTCATGTGGAATTAATTCAAGTTCATGCTTTGGCTCTTGTGTACTTCTTTTCATTTTCTTCAGCTTCACCTTAAACTTGCATATGAACAATTGATGGTCTTTTCTGCAGTTGACTTTGGCCTTGTTCTGACTGGTAATATTGAACTTCTCCATCAGCTCTTCCAACAGATGTCGGACCCACCAGAGACCTAGTACTATATATTTCTCTTGAAGTGTTGTTCTAGGTGCAACTTATTTACACCCACTCCTCACTTATCAACATGGTTAGATACCAAAGATCAGGTCATTATGCAAAAATGGAGAATGACCACATCAGATCACAAAATGGAGAATGCCTATATCATTAAATAACTGTCAAATTACTTAACTGCCAAACCACTGAGGATCAGAGCTCAGTCAAGGTTACACATAACCATCACGTCTAGTGTTCCTTTTGCATACCTGTGTTCTTTATTGCCAGACATACATCTTTAATACAGAAAACAGTCATGTAGTAAATGTGTTACTATTACCATACATGCAAAATGATGGATGATGAGATAGTAAGTGAGGCATAGATATATTTTGTTACGTTGTCTTTTGATTTAATTTCATTTCAAAATGCTTTGTAATTTACTATGTCATTTTTTCTTTGACTCCTTGGGCTACTAAGAAGTATATTGTTTGATTTACAAATATTTGCAGATGCTTCAGCCGTCTTGTTGTTTTTGAGCTTGAGCTTCATTTTGTTGTTATTAGGAAACATATTTTGTACAATTTTAATTCTTTTCAGTTTATTGAGATTCATTATGATCATTGTTTATATTGATCATGGTTTGTATTGATGAATGTTCCATGTATATTTGAAAAGAATACACATTCTGTTCTTGTTGTGAGAAGTGTTCTATAAAAGTCAATTAGGTCAAGTTGATCAAGATTGTTATTTATGCCTTTTTTTATCTCTACTGATACTTTGACTGCTTGCTTTATCAGTTATTAAGAGGAGAAAAGTGACAGCTCTGACTCTAAACAAGCTTTCAATAGTTCTTTTAATTTTATCTAGTTTTTGTCTTTTTTTTTTTTTTTTAATGTTAAGGCTCTATTTTTAGGTGCACCTAGATTTAGAATTGTTGCATCTTCTTGATGAATTTATCTCTTTATTATTACGTAATGACGCTCTATATCCCTGATGATATTCCTTATTCTGTAGTCAACTGTTTAAAAAAATATTGTCGTAACCATTCTACCTTTCTTTTGATTAATGTTTGCAGAGTATTTTTTAAAAAAATTATTTTATGTTCTGTCCATGTCTTCATATTAAAAATAGTTTCTTTTAGGCAGCATATAGTTGGTCTTGCTTGTTAATCCCATGTGACAATCTCTGCCTTTTAATTAGGGTGTGTAGACCATTTATATTTAATATAATTACTGGATTTGGTGGGTTCAGTACTTCCATCCTATTTTTTTTCTCTCTTTATTCCATCTATTCTTTCTCCTCTTTTTTTTTTTTTTTCTGTCTTCAACTAAAATATAGCATTCAGGATAGTGCTATATATACTGGAGAATAGTGTGGAATGCTTATGTTTTCACTCTCCTCCATTCTTTTTGCCATTGTCATCACACATTTTACTTTACATATGTTGTTAATGTTTTAAATCCCAAGACTCATTGTTGTTGTAATTATATTATTCAGAAGTTTATAAAATAAAAATATTTTTGTATTTATACTCATGTATTCCATTTGTGGTTCTCTTTTTTTGTTGTTCAGCTTTATATTTTTATCTTGTATTATGTTCCTTCTGCCTGAAGGATATCCTTTAATATTTCTTATACGCCAAGACTGCTGGTGATGCTTTCTCTCTGGTTTTGTCTGAAAAGTCATTATTTGACCCTGATACTGAAAAATGTTGTCAAATATAAAATTTTAGGGTTGCAAGGTTGTTTGTTTGTTCAGTAATTTTAAATTTCTGCACAGTGTGTGATGAAAATCTGGTAATTTTTACATTTTTTGTTAATATTTTATATATATACATGGTTTTAAGATTTTATCTTTCATTTCAACAATTTGATTACAGTATATTTGATGTTTTGGTTGTTTTTGGCTTATTTCTTGCTTTTTAAAATTTATCTTGCTTGTGGGTTTTGAGCTTTTGAAATACAATTTGCTGTGTTTTATTAATTTTGGACAGTTATCAGACATGAACTCTTCATATATTTATTCTACTCTTTCACTCTTTTTGTTCCTTGTGTGATCCCCAATTACATGTGGTTAGAACTTTTCATATTTTCCCTGAGCTCTTCAGTGCTTTATTTATTTTTGTTTTGTGACAATAGTGGTTTTTATTACTTTGTTTTGTTTTAGTCTCCTCCCTCCATTTGTTTATTTTGTATTATTAGGTTTCAGTTTGGATGATTTCTATTAACCTAACTTTCAGGTATTGTTTCTTTCTACAACTGTGCCTACTCTTAGACAAATTCTTCATTTTTTATTTCATGTTTTTTATTTCTTGTATTTCCATTCTATTTTGTAGTTTCTGTCTCTCTGTTGAAATTCTTCATCCATTTATGCATGGTAGTTTTTTCCATGAGCACCTTAAACATGTTAATCATAGTCATTTAAAAGTTACCAGTTATTCCAACATCAGGGTCATGTCTGGATTTGAAGCTGTTCATTGTTTTATTTCCTGACAATAATTATTTTCTTGTGTTCTTGTTTTGTTTTTTGGTACCTCTTATTTTCAACTGATTATTGGTTATCAGGATTAAAAGAGTGGTGATTGATGTAAATAGTACTTATGCCCAGATATTAGCATATTTTTTCTTCAGTGAAACCGTTGATATGGGGAATTTAATCAGTTTGGTCCATGGGCTCTCAAACTTTTTCTATAAAGGATCAGATAGTAAATATTTTAAATTTGCAGACCCTCTAAGGTCTCTCTCACATTCTTTGTGTTTTTATTTATTCATTTTGTTTTGTTTTTCCTTTTCTAACCCTTTAATAATATAGTAATCATTTTAGATTGTAGGTTAGTCCTGATCTAGTTAGTATTTAACTGGGTTTGAGTTTGTGCTTGCTGTGTTCACCTTCAGTGCACCACAGACTTTATATTCCTCTAGGCATAGGCTGCTGTTACTTTGTGCCTAGAATGACATCCACACTACACAAGTATTTTCTCTATATGCTCGCTCTTGCCCTGCCCTCTGCAGTAAACTGCTGTTCCTTGTTACTGGGTGCTAGGCTGGTGGCAGGGACAGGAAGAATTCTCAGTGCTCTTTGGTTTTTGTCCTAGGCAGGCCCTGAGTTCCTGACTGTCCCTTACAGGAGCCAACCTATTTCTTGACTCTTTGATGGGTATTGGTTGGGAGATTTCCTGCCTCTTCTCTAGCCATATCAGACTTCTGCTTTTACCAAAGCAGTATATTGGTCCCACAAATGTTCCCTACTCCCTCCTCAGAAACAGGCAGATTGTCTTCTCCCTTCACCCAGATATAATGGACCTGAGTCTAACCCCTGGGGGCAGGAGAATTTTCTGCCCTTCTCTCAGTAGCTTATGTCTGTTGATTGAAATAAAAGAAGGTAAAGTGGTGAAAGTCCAGTAAAATGGGTGAGTGTTTTTGGTCCATGCAGCACTGAAAAGGTCTCTCTCTTCTCTCTTGCTCTGTCTTCAGTCTTTCTCATGAACTCTCCACAGAAACCTCAGAAGAGGGTTTTGAGTTGAGTGTGTACTTCCCCTGTTGTATCTGGGTCTCCTGTTTATTCTAAGCTCTCAGACTAGCACATGCTTCACCTTTCAGAATTCATTAAATTTAGCTACTTTCCTTTCGGCTGCTTGTTTTGTGACCACCTCTTCCTTTTATGTTTGCAAAAATGAAACAATTTGTGTGTTGCATCTCTTTTCAAAGAAGATTTTTTTCACTCTTTGGAGTTCAAGTCTAGTTTGTTGCCCTATTACCTTAGTTCTTTGATGGCCTCAAGGAAAATCAGGACTTAGTAGATTCTCAGCCTTTTCATATTAGAATGGGAATGACAGTTCTTGCAGCCTTCTATAGTCCATAGGAGCTCTGGTGGTGTAGTGCCTAAGGCACTTGACTGCTAACCAGAAGGCTGGCGGTTCAAACCCACCAGCCACTCCTTGGAAGGAATTTTGGGCAATCTACTTCCATAGTGATACCGCCTCAGAAACCCAAGGAGGGGTCACTATGAGTTGGGTCCGACTCAGTGGCACATAACAACAACATAGTCCATAGACTTCTGTAGTCTAAGTAGAAGCTGAATTCCAAACTCATTTTATTGGTCTGATATAATCTTGATTTCTAAACTATGACAAAGTTATAATAATATAGATGATTAGCTAATGAATATAGATTGAGAATCCTAAATGAAATATTGTAGTATAACCAAATATGAAATTTGGTTCTATTGAGAAAGATTAATGTACTTTGACCAGGTAGATTTAATATCAGTGATCTATTTTATTGGGAATATTTATCCACACAGTTATGTGCCAAGTTTTTTGGGTTTTTTTTTTTTTTTTTTTTTTTGAGTACTGAGCAAATACCATGAACAAGAATTGTTTGAACCCTTGTTTTTGACAATTATATTTGAGAAAGAAGAGATACATTCTACACAAATAGCAAAGAAGATAATGAAACAAAGCTGATAATTTTTGATCCTGGTAAGTGGTATAAAGAAAATTTGAACAAGGTAATGAGATAGAAGGCTGGTGGTTGAAAAAGTTCTATGTTTGATAGAAGGATCAGGGGAGCCCTCTCTGTGAGAAGGTGACATTTGAAGATAACATAATAATGAGAAGAAGTCATCCAAGCAAATAAAACTGCAAGTTTAAAGGCCCTCAGGCAAGAGCTAGCAAATTAAAGCAAAAGAAAAAGGCCATTGTATCTAGAATGAAGTGATTGAAACAAAATGGTGAGACATCAGTATAAAAACACATTCATAAAATTCAGATGCAAACCTTCTAAAACAAGATGAAATTTTCCTGTTACAAACCAAGGATGCTAGATTGATACCTAACAAAAACACTTTTTTTAACTATAGAGCAAACCATATGTGGCCTGCAAAGCCTAAAATATTACTACTGTCTGGCCCTCTAAACAAAGTTTGCTGACCACAGATTATGGTGATGGAAAATTTATTAATGAATATTAATGATGGTTGCACATAATTGAGAGAATTGGTCTCATTGAATTGTACATATGAAAAATGTTGAATGGGCAAATGTGTTATCTATGTTTTTACAACAATTAATAACAAAAAAGAAATAGTAGTTGCAATGGAAATTAGAAAATATTTAGAGCTCAATGGCAATGAAAATTTGTGCTGCACAAGCCAAATGGGCATTTATGGTTCAGTGCTAGAGTTCTGTTTTATATGCAGGAGACCCGGGTTAAATCCCCAACCAGTACACTTCATGTTCAGCTATTGCCTGTCTGTTGCTGGGGGCTTGTATATTGGTATGATACTGAACAAGTTTCAGCAGAGCTTCTAAGATAAGAGGGATTAGGAAGAAGGGCATGGTGATAATACTTCCAAAAGTCAGCCACTGAAAACCCTGTGGGTCACAACAGTCCACAGCCAGTCGTGAGGATGGCACAGGACCAGGCAGTGTTTCATTACATAGCATATGTGATCACCATGAGTTGGGGCCTGACTTGATGGGGACTAATAACAATTAAGGGGACAAAGCAAGAAAGGAAGATCAAAGATTAATTAGCTAAACTTCCAAATCAAAAAAAAGAGGGGAAAAAAAATCCCCAAAACCAAAGAAAGTAAATAGAAACTCATAATAAAGTTAAAAGTAGAAATGAATAAACAGTTGAGAGGATCAGCAAAACTAGGATACAGCTATATAATAAAAAACTAATGAAATAGACAAAGCTGTAACAAAAATAATCAAGAAAACAGCACAAAAAATATTAGGAATGAAAATAGGACAGACACAACTACAAATACAAACATTAAAATTTTAATGATACAGCTACCATGAAGAGTCTTGCTCTTTCTCTGAAAGACAGTAAACTTAGATACTTTTTTTAAATATCTAAATTATAACTGACTCAAGAAAAATGATATTAAATTAGTTTAAATCTGTTATCTTCCAACTCCAGTCTTTCCTTCCTAATAAACAGCAAATCCAGCCCAGATTTTTAGTTAGCTTCCATAAAACCTTTAAAGGAAAGATAATCCTTGTTGTAAACAATATTTTATACAGCCTGCTTCAGAAGAACAACAACAAAAAAGGTTGAAAACTTCTCTAATTTATGTTTTAACCTTGGTATCAAACGCTAACAAAAGGAATACCAGAAAGAAAAATTATAGGCCACTTATAAACATAGATTCATATATTCTAGATGAAATATTTACGAAATTATTCCAAATAATGTGCAAAAATATTTTGAGTCCATATCCAAGTACTATTTATTCTAAGAATCTGATGATTACATTTAAAATGTTTATTAATATAATTTATCACATTTATAGATTAAAGAAGATAATTTACATCATCTCAACTTTTACAGGAAAACTTCTCCTGAAAATGAAATTACAAATAATTTATCATCAAAATATATCAAAAACTCTTTTACCAAATGAGAAGGAAAAGGAAACTTTTTTTTTGTAGGTCTTTCAAATTTTAATTCTACTTTATAATTGTTGTTGTTGTTATGTGCTGTCGAGTCAGACCCGACTCATAGCTACCCCTCCTTGGGTTTCTGAGGCAGTATCACTACGGAAGTAGATTGCCCCATCTTCCTTCCTAGGAGTGGCTGGTGGGTTTGAACCGCCAGCCTTCTGGTTAGCAGTCAAGTGCCTTAGGCACTACGCTACCAGAGCTAATTAATATATTGCAAATAGCATTTTTTTTATTAATTGATAATACTGGAACATTTTGACTTTTGAAAACTCCATATAAAAGACTATTTCAAAAGAAACGTCAACTCAGATTTAAACTGTTGTAGCCTCATTTATTCCTGGCAGAAATGCATAGAATGGTGCTTTGCATCAGTTATCTATTGCTACATCAGAAGCCATTTCCATTTAGTGGCTTAAAAAATATTTATTTGTGTTGCTAATGCATCTGAAATTTGGGTTGGACTGGATGGACATGACTTGCTTCAGCTAGTAAGGCTCAGACGGGAAGTGGTTAGTCCACTTATAAGATGACTCACTCATATGACTGGCACTTTTGAACAGAAGGGTAAACTGGAAGTTTAATCTTGGCTGATCCAGGGCCCAGTTTCCTTTCTAAGTTGGGTCTCTCATTGGATGCTTAGGTTTTCTCCTAATGTCCTCAGAGCAATTATCGTAATAAAATTGGTATAAATGCTTAACCTTTTTATAACCTAGCCAGAAAATGAAACTTTTTGAACTCATCAGTAGGTTTTTACCAAAAATTTTTGACAACCATTATATATAATGGTAAGTATTATGAATATTTTCTTTACAAGAATGCTGATCGATAGTACATGCTAGGTAGCTTTTTACTCTAGGTTCCAGATAGCGCAGTAAAATAAGAAAATGAATATTTAAATTTTAAAAGGGGGAAAAATTAATTGCCTCTTACTAGGAGCCCTGATGGCGTAGTGCCTAAGACATTTGACTACTAACCAGAAGGCTGGTGGTTCAAACCCACCAGCCACTCTTTGGAAAGAAAATTGGGCAATCTACTTCTGTAGTGATATCACCTTGGAAACCCAAGGAGGAATCACCATGAGTTGGAGCCAACTTGACTGCAGTGAGTTTAGGTTTTTTTGTTGTTGTGGTGGTGGGTTTTTTTGAGGTGTTTTGGTTATCTCTGTGCTTCTCCAACAGAAAATACCATAAATGGGATGCTAAGAGAAGCAGGAGTTTATTCTCTTACAGTTTGGAGCTTTAAGTCTGAGTTCAAAGTGCCAGGCTCTAGGAGCTGGATGAAAGCCCTTCGACCTTGGGCTTCTCAGCTCTGCCTCTTGCTCCCAGCTCACTGAAGCTAGAGGCATCCCTTCACTTAGGCAGCAGCTGGCTGCTGAGGTTGGCAACCCAAGGTTGATGAGTGAAAAGGCACAGTCCTGATACTACCAAACCACATGGCAGGCCATTGATTGAAGTCCATTGAAAGTCCCAAGGTGAGCAGAGGAGGCTGCTGAACAACGACTCGGCTACGTGCAGGGTTCAAGCGTGCCATAAGCTGCAGACCACAGCCTTAAAGCAACTACTCAGCTGTTTGTGGTAGATGACACCATGGAGCTGATTGCCAGTCTCTTCATGGAGAATAACTACCACCAGCTGCACAGCTACTCAACCAGGCCCAGCCAAGTTGACACACAATCTTACCTACCACACTAATAGTAAAACTTATAAATTAAAATAGTTATATTGAAGAAAAAATATAACTTAGATTTATAAGTATCAATATTGATTAGTCTCAAAATATGTAAACAATGCCAAGTATAAAGGGTGTTTAATGTCTGATACCATTATTTAAAAAACTGAATATGAACTAAAGAAAACTTTGTATTTATGACCACTTTTACATGGAAAAAGTATCAACACTTGTTTGCACAGGAAGGTCTAACCAGAGCAATTAGGCAAGAAAAAGAAAGAAAAGGTATCCAAATTGGAAAGGAAGAAGTGAAATTACCAAAGAAGAGTAAAGAAAATCAAAGACACAAGGAAACAGTCTAAAGGACTGATGGACCATGTGAATCCCAGTCTCTGTGACCCTGAGACCAGAACTAGATCGTGTCTGGCTAACATTGTTGATGACTCTGAAAGGAATCATAGCAGAAGGTCCCAGATAGAGTGGGGGAAAAATGGTGAACAAAATTCAAGATCAGGGGAAAAAAAAAACAAAAAACAGGCTTATTGATCTGATGAAGACTGATGGAACCCCCAAGACTATGGCCCTTAGACACTCTTCAAGCTAGGGATGGATTTTAATGCCCATAAGCCAAAAGGTCAGGCCGGTAAGGTGAACAATAATACCAAGAGGTTATGAACTCATTAAAACAATCAAGCGTATAAGATCAAGAAGATAGCATTTGCCCAGGGATAGAACTAGGCAAGTAAGATAGGCTGGGAAGGAAGGACAAAGGAAAGGAGTGGGCACAGGGAGGAAGTGGGAGGAATGCTGTTACAGTGTAGAGATTGCACTAAAAATGTATGGATCGTTGAATGGAAAATCAGTTTGATTGTGAACTCTTACCCAAATCACAATTTAAAAAAAAAAAAAGTGAAACTGTCTATATTCACAGATGACATTATCTTATACATAGAAAATCCAATGAATCCAAAAGAAAGGTACTATCACTAATAAACAAATTCTGTGAAGTTGCAGAGTACACAATCAATATGCAAAAATCAGTTGTGCTTCTATAGACCAGTGCTAAAGGGGCAGGGAGGTGGGATCTTCTGATCTCAGTTCTAACTACACAAGAGGAAGACAATTACTATCAGCAGCCCACGGCCTGTTCCTATGAGGCCAGATATGCCGCCACCCTCCAATGCTCTTAACCAACCTTGACACCAACCGTCCCTTTGTGGCGTCTCTCTCAACTGGCAGTCTGTCTCAGCACTGTCTCTCTCTCACTCTCTCTCAGTAGTGGATGTCTCTCTCAGCAGTGTGTCTCTCTCATCCAGTAGTGAGAGATGTTTTTCTGCCTCTAAACCAAAAAACCAAACTCATTGCCATTGAGTCGTTTCTGACTCATAGCAACCCCTCCTTGGGTTTCCAAGGCCGTATCTCTATGGAAGTAGATTGTCCAGTTTTCCTTCCAAGGTGTGGCTGTTGGTTCAGACCCACCAGCCTTCTGGTTAGCAGTCCAGTACCTTAGGCACTATGCCACCAGAGGGCTCATTTTTAGCCTGGCAGAGTGGCAAAACTAACCAATCCCAACATCAGAATTCTGCACACCTGAGAGAGAGCAAACTTCCCAGAAGATTACTTCATGGAGTTTCAACAGAAATACCCCAGGTGAATAACTTTAACAACTAGGAATTTAAATTGCATGTTCCCACCCAGTAATCTGGTGGGAGTTACAAAGACTATGGCTAGAAAAGCCGCATCATGTAATTTACTGTACCACAAAGCAATGAACAATCAGAAAAGAAAATTCAGAAAATAATTTCATTTACAATATAATGTAGAAGAATAAAATATCTAGGAGTAAATTTAACTAAGAAAGTGACAGAGTTGTACACTGGAAAATAGAAGTTAAAGAAGACCTAAATAAATAAAAAGACATCTCATGTTTATAGATTGGAAGACTCGATATTATTAAGATATCAGTACTATCTAAAGTGATCTACAGATTCAACACAATTCCTATCAAAATTCCAACAGCAGAGATTTTTTTTTAGCAGAGATTGAAAATCCCATTCTCTAGTTCATATGGAATTTTAAAGGGTTCCAAAAGGTCAGAACAGTCTTGAAAAAGAAGAAAAAAGAAGGAAGACTCTCAATTCCCAATTTCAAAACAAACTATAAAGCTATAGTAATTGAAAAGTGTGGTATTGATATAAGGACTGACATGGAGAACAATGGGATGAAATTGAGAGTCCAGAAATAAACCCATACATATGATCAGTTGTTGAAAAACAAAGGTGCCAAGTCCATTCACTGGGTGAAAGAATAGTGTTTTCAATAAATGATGTTGGGACAGTTGGGTCTCCACGTGCAGAAGAATAAAGGTGTACCCATGCCTCGTACTGTCTGTGAAGATTAACTCAAAGTGGATCAGTGACCTAAACATGAGAACTAAAACCATGAAACTCTTAGGTGAAAACATAAGAGTAAAAGTCTCAGAACCTAGAGATTGTTTTGTTTTGTTTTCCTCATTTTTTAAAGTTTTATTTTGGTGAAAATATACACAGCGAAATATACCAATTCAACAATTTTTACATGTACAATTCAGTTACCTTGATCATATTTGTCAAGGTGTACAACCATGCTTGCTATCCTTTTTCAAATTATTCTACCACCATTAACTTGAAGTTACTGCCTCCTCAGCTTCTCATCTCATCTTTCTAGTTGCTGTTGTCAATTTGATCACATAGAGATAATTCTTTAAAAGAGTACAGTGCTCAACACAAACATTCTTTATTAATTAAGCTAAACTGTTGTTTGGTTCTATGATGAGTTCAGGGGATAGTTTTTATTTAAAGTTTAAAACTATCCTCAGGGGAGTAGTTTTGGAGGGTTATCCAATCTCATTGGTCCCAGCAAATCCAGAATCCATGGTAATTTTAAAATCTGTTCCACAGACTCACCCCTTTTGATCAAGATTCTGCTATAGAATCTTTGATCAAAACATTCAGTAATGGTAGCCAGGCACCATCCAGTTTTGATCTTATGGCAAAGGAAGAAGTAAAGTTGCTCATGGAGTCAATTAGACACTCATTCCAATTCCTTTTCCAATTTCTACCTCTCCTCCTTCTGCTGCTGCTCCAGACAAGTAGAGATCAATTGTTGTAACTTGAATGACCACATACAAGCTTTCGAGACCCCAGGAACTATACAACAAAATAGGAAGTAGAACAAAAACGTTAAAAATAATACACCAACTCCTCAGTTATCGACATGAGTTAGGTTTCAAAGACCAGGTCATTATGCAAAATCAGAGTTATTCAAGGAGGAGGAGGAAGAGGTGGCCTGGAAACCTGACCCCTCAGAATCGCTGTGCCTCCAGCACCACAGTGTTCTGGACCCCACGGCTTATTGTTGGGGCTGGCACTGGAGCAGACCTAAGGTCCAGCAGCTGGACTAAAGGCACAGTTCCCAGCTCTGGGGCTTGGGCAACCAACAGGGCTGGGCATCAAGACAGTTGTGGGAATTGTTGCCCATGCCCATGCCCATGCCCCTCAAAGCCAGTCCCTCCTCAGCTCTAGCTGCCTGCTGCTGCCTTGCAGCCCAGGTAGGACCCCAATGGAAATGAGCAACACACTGCTGGCCTTAGAAGGCTTGGAATTTGAGGCTGAGATCTCGGAGACTAAGCACTGCTTGGAAGAGAAGCTCAGCAGCCCAGACTGGAGGAGTAGGGGGCAGGAGCTTCTGTTGCAGCCTTCAGACCTTTAGTTACCCCCAGGACGCTTCTTGCTCCAGAACTTCATCCCTTCAGGGCTCTTGAGTAGAAGGGAACAGTAGTAGCAGCAACCTCTCCTGCCTCTTCCTTCTTCTAAGCCCCTCCAGCCACTTGAAGGTCATTCCCAGAAGGGTTCCCTCTGAAAAAATAAAGTTGCCTTTTTCACATGTGGAAGCTCTGGTGGCGTAGTGCTTCAGACATATGACTGCTAACCAGAAGGCTGGCGGTTCAAAGCCACCAGCCACTCCTCAGAAGGAAGGTTGGACAATCTACTTCCATAGTGATACCGCCTCAGAAACCCAAGGGGGTTTGCTATGAGTCGAATCCGACTCGACGGCAGTGAGTTTTGTTTTAGTTTTCACATGCAGTGGTGGCTCTGGTGATGGGAATGGGATCAGCAGGTGGCCTTCTGGAGAGCTGGATGTTTCAGCTGCAAGCCTGACAGACATTAATCTACATAGCTCTGTAGATTAATATGCAAAAGTAGTCAGATAGTAGATATGTTACTGTTGTTTTAAATACGAAATGTCAGTAAGTGAGGAGTAGGTGTATTAAGTTAATTGACTAGAATGTTCCACGAAACCATGACCTTAACCAGAACATTTGTCAATTCAACCATTTTAAGGTGGACAACTTAGTGATTTTTAATTACATTAATCATGTTGTACAACCATTACCCTTAATTGATGCCAAATTTCCCATCACCATAAATAGAAACTCACTGCTTCTCAAAAATGGCTAGGACTTGGTATTTGACAGTGAATTCTTAGATATAACACCCAAAGCACAAGCAACAAATGAAAAAATAGGTAACGTGAACTTCATGAAAATTAAAAATTTTATGCATCAAAAGATTTTATCAAAAAAGTGAAGCAAGAGAACGGGAGAAAAATTTTAGGAACCATATATCTGGTTAGTATTTAGTATCTAAAATATATTAAGAACTTCTGCAACTTACCCAAAAGACAAACAACCCAATCAAAAAATGGACAAAGGACTTGAATAGTGATTTCTCCAAAGAAGATATACTGGTGGCCATTAGTACATGAAAAGATACTCAGCTTCATTGGTCATTAACCAAAACTAAAACCAAACTCACTGCCATCGAGTTGATTTCAACTCATTGCTCATTAGGGAGATGAAAATCAGAACCACAATGAAATATATTTCACACCCAGTAGGAGGATGATTATCAGCGAAACAGAAAGTATCAAGTGTTAGTGAGGATGTGGAGAAATTGGAACCCTCATGCACTGCTGATGGGAATGTAAAATGGTACTGCTGCTGTGGAAAATGGTCTGGCAGTTCTTCAAAAAGTTAAACATTGAATTGCCATATGACCCAGCAATTCCATTCCTAAGTATATCACCAAAAAAGAATTGAAAGCAAGGACTCAGATACTGTACACCAATGTAAATACCAGCATTATTCACAATAACCAAAAGGTAGAAACAACGCAAATGTTCAACAAGCGATGAATATATAAACAAAACATGGTTTATACATACAATGAAATATTATTAATCAGCCATAAAGAAAATGAAATTTTGATATGTGCTGTGACATAGATTAACTTTGAAAATATTATGTTGAGAGAAACAAGTCAAACAAAAAAGGACAAATAGTGTATGATCTCACTTATATGAAATATCTAGAATACATGAACACGTAGATACAAAACTTTACTAGTGGTTACCAGGATTGGGGTTAGGGAGAGAGTAGGAGTTATTGTTTAAATGATACTGAGTTTCTGTTTAAGGTAATGAAATAGATGGTAATGATGGTTGCACAACTTAGTGAATGTTTTGTTACTTACATTTTATCACAATTAAAATATTAAAAAAAAAAAAAACCTTACATTCAAATGATACAGAGTAACTCCAGGATGATGTTTGTTTGAGTTATATGTAATTATTATTCTTGCAGGTTAAAAATAGTTGAACATCAGCTATGTTACATGGAGGGAGGGAGGAAGATGAAAGGGATGGAGATTTAGCTGCATCTATATATTTTATATCTTCAAAAAACAAAAGTCTGAAAGCACATATGGTAAAATGTTAACATCTGTTAGGTCTGGATGTCTGTTATATTATTTTCTGTTCTTTACGCTTGAAATAGCTTTTTTTTTAAGTCACATGGAAAGTAAAGAAATGGAAATATGAAGTACAGGCTACTCTGTCAAAAAAAATTGAAGACTAAAGAAAGAGGGAATGATAGCTGAAGATGAACACAGCCCTTAGAGTGGATTATATTTGGTTTGGTTTTGCTTATATTCTTGGAAGAAAGATCCAATAATGAGTTTGACAGGTAGATATATTGTCGTTGTCACTATGTGCTATCGAGTCGGCCCCGTCTCATAGCGACCCCTCCTTGGGTTTCCAAGGTAGTATCGCTACGGAAGTAGATTGAAGAAAGTAATATGGAGCAAGATCCATTAGCCTTTATGAAGGAGATGGGGTAGCTTTATAGTGACATGAATTGAGAAGAAATAAGAATGACCACTGAAGAAAATATGTTTATAGGATTTGGGCAGGAAGTAGGACTATTTTCTGCCTGCAAAACTCTACTTTCTTTTTTACTTAGAGTGAGAAGAAGGCAGTCAGAAGCTTGACTTTCCTGTGGGGAAGGGTAGGGAACTGGAGAGAAACCTCACTGGGAACAAGTAGATAATGCTTGAGGAGGACCCAGCAAAGGATGAAAATTTAGGAATCCAGTATGCTGACTCTTAAAGTTTGATTTTTTTGAAAGGAAAAAATAAAAGCAGTGAAGACCAAAAGGTATTTAGGGAAGATGGCTTTGATTTGGAATCTTTAGCTTGTTTTGAGATTAATCATATATATATATATATATGTTGTTGTTGTTGTTGTTATGTGCCATCGAGTCGGCCCCGACTCATATATATATATAGGCTTTTTTTAAATGCATGTACATACATTCAGATATACATACACATAGTGGTTCTGAATGAATCCTGACTGTGATAACACTGGTTTGGTTGTCAGTCTTTGGAGCATCATGTGTCTAGGTGAGGATTTTTTCACACACACACACCCCTTGGCTTTCTTTGAGATTTTTAAATCTTTCAACTTATATCTTTCATTAACTGTGGAAAATTTTTAGCCATTATTTCTTTAAATATTTTTTCTGCCTTACTGTCTATTTTCTTTCTTTGTATAATTCAGTTTCACATGTATTAAATCTTTTTGTCCCAGAGGGCTCTGGAATTCTGTTTATTTCTTTCCCTTTGTTCTTTAGATCATTTCTTTGGACAAATCTTCAAGCTTATTGACTCATATGTAATGTCCAACCTACTGTAAATCCATTCAGTGAATTTCTTTTAGACACTGTATGGTTTTTGTTGTTTTACATTTTCCATTTGGGTTTTTATAAATATAATTTGTTTCCCTGCTGTTATTTCCTATCCTTTCATTTCTTATGTACATATTTTACCCTATATCATTGAGCATAAGTACAAAAGCTGCCTTGAAATCCTTTTCTGCTGATTCCAACATCCTGGTCATCCCAGTGTGTATCTCCTGGGTATTCAGGTTCCCTTTTTTGTTTTTCTTTATGTCAGGTAATTTTGGAATGTATCCTCGGCATCCTGTCTGAAATGTTATAGCACCTTTGGATTCTGTAGGACAGCAGCAGTGTGTACTGATCTCTTAATTTCAGTAGGCAAATTACTGTGGCTGAACTCAACCTGCAAACTCTGTCTCCTCTCCAGTGAGTGGCAGTTGAAATTTCAGGTCAGGTGTTTTTCCTCCCCCCCCCCCCCCCGCCAAGCTTTTGTTAGGCAGTTTAGAGTCTAGCCTATGCATAAATGGTCCAGGGTTGGCCAGAGATTAGGGCAGATAAGCACATAACAACAACATACACAAAATTTGGGGTTTCCCTCTTGGTGTTATTCAACAGATAAGTTACTTCTTACATACTGGCAGTCCCTGAGCTACAAACTTGTGACTTAGGGACAACTCCTGCTTACCCTTTCATGTTAGGTAAATTTGCCCTCACTTTGAAACAACTGAACTCACTCCTACTGGAAACAAATTCTTCATCACAATCACCTTCACTTGCTGAGCATGCAGCTTTTAAATTATTGAAAAGGCTTTCAGTCTTTTCTTACACTAAAGAAAGGCTAGATAAGAGCCATATGCACCTGGTCTGACTTACCTACAAATTCTTAAAGACATAGTTAGTAATGGATCTCATTCATAACCCAAGAACTGCCTGTAGTTTATATCAGACTTTATGTTAGGTTCCAGGTATACAAAGATAAGTAAAATAGGGTCCATGTCCTCACGTTGCTCACAAGCTTAGCAGGAGAGACAGATAAATAAACAGTTTGTGTTTCAGCATGGAGGGCTGTGTTCCAGGGGTGGTAGCAGTGTTTTAGAGGACACCTAACCCATCTTTAAGAGTAAAGGGCTTTTGACGGAGCCTGTGCTTCAAATTTCATGAAAAGTAGCTGTAATTATATTCATATTTTGATGCTTTAGGATGACTTTGAGTTTGAGTTCCTTCATTGTGTATGGAAATTCAGCATCTCAATTGGTTTTTCATTTTTAAATGTGGAATTAGATTAAACCTGTAAGATTCTTTTCAATGCAATTTTATAATTCAATGAAGATCCATGGAAATAAGTGATAGTAAAAAAACATACTTCTCTGTTCTACTTAGGGAATAGAGTATTTCAAATAATTTAAAATCTTGGTTAACTGAGGCTTTACTAACATAACAGGCCATTTATTTCCATTTTACCATTATGTGCATCTTCAGTGTACAGTGGGCTTGTGATGGATGTGTCTCTTTAGAACATCTTCTGCCCCTATTCCATTCTTTTACCTTTTGGGGGGAATGGAGTGAAAACCCTATATAGCTATTGCCTGTGAGAGCTACTGTCTTTGTAGCTTCCTTCTTCTGGATCCTTCATGAAATTCCAGTTAGTTTCAAAAAATACTTAATTAGCACTGTATCTAGACATAGTAGCTCTGAGCAAGTGCAGGTTCTCTTTCCCAGTAGTTTCCTGATCTGTCATAGAAACTGCCCGTTCTGGTTACCTCGTGCTACTCTGACAGGAATATACAAGTGGGATGGCCTGAACAAACAGGAGTTTATTCTCTTACAGTTTGGAGGCTTTAAGTCTGAGTTCAAAGTGCCAGGCTCTAGGGGCTGGGTGAAAGCTCCTCCATCTTGGGCTTTAGCTCTGCCTCCTACTCCCGGCCCACTGAAGCTGGAGGCTTTTCTTCACTCAGCTGCTGGCTGCTGAGACTGACAAGCCCAAGGTTGACAAGTAAAAAGGCACAGTCCTGATGTTACCAAATCACATGGCAGGCCATTAATTCAAGTCCATTGAAAGTCCCAAGGTCCATAGAGCATGGCAGGCTGCTGAACAGTGACACGGCTGCATGCAGGGTTCAAGCGTGCCATAAGCTAGAGACCATTCCCAAAGCTATTTCTTATATGCGGGAAGCAGATCACATACCCAAAGCAGCTACTCAGCTGCTCCAATAGATGCCACCATGGAGTTAATTACTAATTTCACCATGGGGAATAACCACATTCAGCTGCCCGGCCACTCAACCAGGCCCAACCAAGTTGACACACCAACTTAGCCACCACACTGCCTCCTACCCTTCTTGCTCAAATTGAATGTCCCTCTCTTCCTCCAGCTGTTAAAGCCCCTACCCTTCCTTCTCACCAAAATCTCTCTTAACCCAAGAGCGCCCTATTACTGAATCCTCTATAGGGGCTGGTCTGGTATGATAATAAAGAGTGGTTGTCATTGCTGGAATTTGGGCAGAAAGAAGTTGATTCTTGGTTGTCCCCCCTGAAATACATTATTAATTTCTCTGGAGATACTGATTGGGATCTTTAATATTATTAATACTGCACTTATTCCTCTGAATTTTGGGTCTAATGCATCTTAGTAGTACTACCTGGGAGCCTTCCCACATTATATATACCTTTTTTTTTTTTTTTTGGTGTTTGGATTGACACAGGTCCCAGGTTTTCCCAGCTCACATTTTGTGACATAACCAGCTTATGAGTTGCAATTCGTTTATGCATCATTTCTCCCCAGTTTACACACTTATTCAACATTTGCTTATATAGATGAATATTTCTAGTCAAAAATAGTGACCAGTAGCTCCCACACTGCTGATGCTGATCAGTACCTATAAAATCTGATGGAGGAGGGATGAGGAGTAGTTGATTCTCAGTTCTCAGAGCAGTCCTGAGGTTTATAATCCACACAACTTGCCCATAAACACAGGTGTAGAAATCTTTTTACTATCTTCCCCTATCTTTCAAAAAGGCCTCCGGGTTTCATGAGAGACCTTTTACTTTTCTTAATGACTTTTTTCTAAGTGTAACTGAAGCCTTCAAGTAAGGTAGTTAACATATGTTTGTGAGGGGCATCACCAGTCCACAGATCTATGATGAGTAATTGGGAAGTCCTTTTTAAACAGAAAAATTTATCAAAGGAAAAAAAAAATGAGTTCAAATGTGTGGAGATTATTTTTAAATCAATACAAAAGCACCCATATCATGGGTTTAAAAAGTTCTTCTAAGTTCCAGCAGAGAAAGCATATGTACTTAATGTTTGTTATAGTTAAAATATTCATTTAAATGAGTCCAGTTTATGATAAAACCCACTGTCTGTTCAGTTGATTCTGACTCATAACGACCCTATAGGGCAGAAGTAGAACTGCCCCTTAGGGTTTCCAAGGCTGTAATTCTTTACAAGAAGCAAACTGCCACATTTTTCCCCACAGAGTTGGGGGGGGGGTGAGCTCAAACTGCTGACTTTTTTATTAGCAGCCAAGCACTTTAATTACTATGCCACCAGGGCTTACCAATTTATGATACCATAGATATATATTAGTGTGGTGTATACTTTAGCCCATTGGTACATTTTTTAATAGCATCAAAGTCAACATTTTAACATCAGTTACTATTGTGTGGTTTTCCATAAATGAAATACAGTTATTTTAGTTTCCAGTCTTGTGTCAAGAAGGGTTACTTGGCATGGTAAAGCCTAGCACATAATGTGATTAAATAAATATATGCCACAATTCTATTAGTTTTGCTAGGAATAAATCGTCTTACCCATACTCGCCCACTGTTCTAACATATGCATATGTATATATGTTTTCAGAGGAAATAAAGATTAAATAAACCAGAATCCCCACCAAACTTAGTTACTCTCTAATGATTTAAAGAAATGAAAATCATATCACCAGTTTATTATCTGTGACAAAGCTAAGCATTCTATGGTGCTGGCCGTTTTAACTGTCATTATCTGTGTTCCCAGTATTTCTGATCCATGTATAACAACACAGGCTGGTGGAGGTAACCTAGTTTTGTTGTTTGCTTGCTTGTTTTGTTTTTTTTTTTTTTGGTTTCCTTCATTCTTCTCTCCTCTGGATAAGGAGAGACCCAACGTTGCATCTAGATGGCAGCTTGCTAGCTTTTAAGATCCCAGTCACTACGCACCAAAGTAGGAGGTGGAACAATGTTTTATATAATATGTTATGCCAATTGAGCTTGATGTCCCCTGTGACTGTGGTCCCAAGCCCACAGGTTCAACTACTTGGTCCCTCTGGGTAGCTGGCTGTGACCAAACAGTGACCACAA
>NW_006921826.1:1051235-1064574 GCF_000298275.1 Orycteropus afer afer | reverse complement strand
TGATGGTATCCCACATGAACCTTAGGCTTTCTTCATTTTGTTTTGATCATTTTTCTGATTGATCCTTTTCCAAAGAAGTATTCAGGTATTTGTCTTTAATCTCATTAATTCTATTTTCCATTGCATCAATTCTACTCCTTTGCCCTTCCATTGTGTTATCTGTTTCTGACAATGTAGTATTTATCTTCTGGACTTCTATGTGTAGATTTAGAATCATTTCTAATTTTTCATTTATTTTGTCATTTTGTTCTTGTATTTTCTTCCAAAATTCTTCTAGGGTTTTTCTGTGTTTTCTTTGGTTTGTCTCTGAATGTTTTGAAGATCCCTAAATGTAATTCTTTTGAATTCCTTATCAGAGAGTTCCAATGCTGCTGCTTCTCCAGGGGTGTGTTCTGGGTCTGGATCCTGTTCCCTTATTTCAACCACTTTATCCTGTTTCTTTGTGTGGACTGTGATAGTCTTTTGTCTCTGAGATATTGTGGCGTTGTTGTATTTAAATCTCTATTAACTGTTTGTGAAGAGCAGCCAAGGGTGATTCAGGCTCTTCTTGGTGGTTTTTTATCATTGGCCCATGGGTGGAGAAGGAGGTAGTGGCTCTCTCTCAGTAAGTGAAGTTGCAGGAGGTGTGGGTGTAGTTGTGTCTTATGGGGACTGTTGTTGTCTCCCACTCAGTTAGACAAAAATTACAATTGAATAACGATCAAAAAACTAAAAGCACATGGACAAAAAACACACCATGTAATCATACAGGAACAGTAACCAAAATAAGAAAAAAGGGAAAAAGAGGATGAATAAAATAAGAAAACCTGCAATATCTGGAGATAGGGCCCTAAGAGAAAAAAAGGTAGAGAAGAAGAACAATGAAGAAAAAGAGTGGGAAAAATACAAAAAGAAAAACAAGTAATGGGGTTAACCACTAGTAAAAAGGGGAAAAAAAAAAATTTCAATCAGGAACAGGGAAAAGGAAAAAAAGCTGAAAACTAGGACCTGGAAGGGGAAGAATAAAGAATAATAATAAAAAGGACAAAAGTATTAATAATAGTGGTTGTTGTTGTTGTTATGTGCCGTCGAGTCAGCCCCGACTCACAGCAACCCCTCCTTGGGTTTCCGAGGCAGTATCACTATGGAAGTAGGATTGCCCAACCTTCCTTCTGAGGAGTGGCTGGTGGGTTTGAACCACCAGCCGTCTGGTTAGCAGTCAAGTGCTTTAGCCACTGTGCTACCAGAGCTCCTATTAGTAATAGTAGTAGTTTTAAAACAGACAAATACAAGCAAACTAAACACCAGAAAAAAGAAAACGAAAAAGAAAAAAAAAATTGGTGGAGGATAGGGTAGGGCATCCAGGCTCCATCTGAGCACACAGACTGGGATGGAGTTCCTGTGGGCCCAGAAGGTAGTGGGGGATGGCCGCACCTCCGTTCACCAAACGGGTGTGGGGTATAAGAGTAATAAGAGGAATATTGCACCTTTTCAGTTGTGCAGGTCCAGAGTGTCCTTGGGGTTGCTGGCAAGCAGAACCTGTTCTCAAGCCCCTGGAATCTGGGAGAGCACTGCCTCTATAAATATCCAAAATGGTCAAGCTGCTTGTAAACATTCAAAATGGCGGCGCCCTGCAGACAGGCAAAAGTCCAGAGCTCAGCCTGCCTTTCTCTTCACCTTCTCCGTTTATACCCCAGCCACTAGAGCAGTCCTCCGTGCAGTCCATGGCTAGCAGAGCTGAATTTTAGGTTAATTCTTAGGTCCTACCACCACTGGGCACTCTCCAAGCTGTCTGTGCCCTCAGGATCACTCAGGATCACTGCCAGTCCACAGCTCCGTATGTCTCCTTTTTTGGTATTTTCATGCAAATTCTGCTAGTTGGGGTTTAGTCCACTTCTATATCCTTCCCTTGAAGGCTCAGGGGTCCAGGATTATTTTCTGTGTCTGTGTTAATTGGTTTCCCTTTTCTTTGTTGAAGAGGGTCTGTGCAGTCTTTCTGCCTAGTCTGCCATCTTACCGGAACTGATAACATAGTTTTTAAAGCAATATAAGGTACCATAATCTCTGTTATGGTAGCATAAATGCCTAAGGCACTTGATTGCTAACCAGAACGCTGGCGGTTCAAACCCACCAGCCACTCCTCGGAAGGAAGATGGGCCAATCTACTTCTGTAGCGATATTGCCTTGGAAACCCAAGGAGGGGTCACTATGCGTTGGGTCTGACTCAACAGCACATAACAACAACAACAACAGTCTCTGTTATGTCAGCTTTCACTGCAAGTTTCAAGCACTTCTTTCTATTTCCAAAGCTCTGGAACTGAAAAGAAAGAACATAGAAACTTGGTGGGTATATACTCTTGATGAGGAAGGTCAGGGGACTGATCTTCAAAGACTTTGGTGTTCATGTACTCTTCAGTCCTTCTAGCCACCCCAGAAGTAGTGAATCTGACCTATTTTAGTAAGTTTAAGAAACATTTCTCTCAGTTCTTTTACTTACACTGAAAAGAAAAACTCAAATATTAACTTTCAAGAAGATAACAAATGGAAACATTTCAATTTTAAAATGTTAAACCAGTGTGAAAGGATTCAGGGGGCTGTAACTTGGCTGTCAATTATATGGCCTTGAGGTTGCACAAGTAAACCCAACTTCAGAAGATGCCTTTTTAGTGAACTGAAAGACATGTCGTAAATCCAGCACCTTTATTCCTGTCTAGATCATTGGGAACTATATTTATGAAGAAAATTTGCTTTCAAAGAAAGATCTGTTCCAAGTGAATGCATTTGTCACAAAAGTGTTTAATTTTACAGTCATAGGCACTATGGCCATTCACTGAGTTAACACATAAAAACAGTTGAGATTTACAGTGCTTCTGACTTTGTCAGTACTTTATCCATTCTAAATGGGAGTTTACATTGTGTCAACTGATGCAGGACTGTTTTGTGCCTTGTATCTAGAGGAAAAGAAAGAAGATATGAAGATAGTGATTTAAAGCCAAAGTATAAAATTCAATATTTGAAATTTTTTCAACTCTTATTTACCATGTGTATAATATGCAAATCTGTAATACAATCCAAAGTCTGAGTATTCCTAGTGGTTTCTGATGGGAATGCCTTTGTTCAGTACTATAGCAATTATTTCTCAAACCCTCCTTCCGAAATTTCCTCATACACATAATTTCAGGTCTTCACTTCACAGATGCTCGTATTTCACAGAGTTATCTTTTCATACTACTGTGTTTGTGTGTGGAGGGAGAGGACTAGTATAGTATCCTTCTGCATGAAAGTTTAACCTTGATGTCTGGAGGAGCTAAGGCAAAGCAGCTTTCATCCAGAGTCTTCATGTTATATGTGCTGTCATGGACCAAGCTTGTGATGAAGAGCCCTAGGTTTTGTTGCTCCAGTTGTTGTTTGTATCATCTTAGATAAGCCATTTCACCAATGTCAGCCTCAAGTTTGTCATTTCTACAAAGGCCCATGCTTGAACAGTTTCTTTGAGAAAGATCAGCACAAGGCTGGTCCCCATGAGGCAGAGGTTAAAGATGTCCCAAATGTCCAAACTACCATGCCACTCCATCATTTCAGACATTTACTCCTCCTCCTCCTCCCTGTAATTTCCCACATCTTAGGGTTCTGTATTTCACTGTAACACCTCACAGAACTCACAGACACCCAAGGGATCATCTTACATAGTGGGGGTGGAGACTGGCAGGCTGGCAAGTCCCAGTTCTGTGAATGGGTCTGGGTGATCCTCCCAATTCTCGGGGTTTGATGAACCTCGATCAGCAGATCAAATGATGGCTGCTGTCCCAAATCCAGGGGTGAGATGAGGATGAGCCAAGACACAAAACTGGAGCAAGAGGAGGGCGTATCTTCTCAGGAGATTTGTAGGTATACCCTCAAGGAAGCTGTTGTTGTTATGTGCCATCGAGTCGGACCCAACTCATAATGACCCCTCCTTGGGTTTCCGATGCAGTATCACTATGGAAGTAGATTGCCCCATCTTCCTTCCGAGGAGTGGCTGGTGGGTTTGAACTGCCAGCCTTCTGGTTAGCAGTCAAGTGCCTTTAGCCACTATGGTACCAAGAGCTCTCTCAAGGAAGCTGAGAGTGGTGATTTGAATTACACCCTCCAGCAATTCAGGACTCAAGATACATTCTACCTGTATTGCCCCAACAGAAATAACCTAAGAGGATGGCTTTAATGATCAGCAGTTCAAGGCAAATCCCATCACTGAGCTGATTGCCAGTCATTATAGGGAACGACTACTACCAGCTGCCCAGCCAAGTTGATACCTGACCTTAACTACCACACCATCCTAAACAAGCATGGATAATAGGATTTACAATACATCACAGAATGGAGGACAATGGCTGGAAGGGCCACATTAAGCAATTCACCACAGTCCACTAAGAATAGATTTACTCATTTATTCAATAAATATTTTTGAGTGTTAATTTGTAGTATGTGCTATAGTGGAAATTAGGGATATATCACTAAATGAAACAAAGTCCCAGGTGGGACAAGTGGAAAACAAACAGGAAGATGGTAGATTGAAACTCGGCTGTATCAATAGTCGGAGTCTCTGGGTGGCACAAACAGTTAAGCACTCAACTACTAACCAAAAGGTTGGTGGTTCAAAGCCACCCAGAGGCACCTCAGAAGAAAGGTTTGGCAACTGCTTTCAAAAGGTCACAGCCTTGAAAACCCAGGGGGTGCAGCTCTGCTCTGTACACATGGGGTCGCTGTGAGTTGGAGTCGATTGGATGGATCTGGACACTCCAATTAAAAGACTGCGATTGTCAGACAATAAAAAGCAAGAGCACTTATGTCCTTCTTAAACCTACTTTGAATGTAAGACACAAATAAATTAAAAAGAAGAGGATGGAAAAGATATACCATGCTGGCACTGCTCAGAATAAAACTGGAGTAGCTATATTAATATCAAATGAAGTAGATTTCAAACCGAGTAATGTTACCCAAGAAAAGATGGATCATTTCATAATGATAAGGGGATCAGTTCTTCAAGAGGACATAATCTTAATAATTTATGTGCATAATAACAAAACTTCAAAATACATGAAGCCAAAAAGAATAGAACTACAAAGAAGAGTAGACAAATCCACAAATGCGGGAAGAATTAGACATCCCTATGCAAATAATAACAATAATTTGTACCATATACAAAATTAACTCAAGATGGATCATAGTTTTAAAGGTAAAACTATCTAGAAGAAGACACAGGATTCCACTTATATAAAATTCTGAAAAATAGAAATTAATATATTATGACAGAAAACATGTTAGTCATTATCTTCTGAGGGCATGGGGGGGAGGGATTAAATGGAACCCAAGAAAGCATAGAGGGTCATAGGTATGTTCATCATCTTGATTGTAGTGTTAGTTTCATGGGCATATAGAGATGTTGAAACTTACCAAATTTTGTATTCATAACATGTGCAGGTTATTGTATGTCAATTATACCTTGGTAAAACTATTAAAAAAAAAAAAAAAGTCCTTGCCCTCAGGGAACTTAAATTTCATTGGAGAGGAAGATGCAATTGTGTTGAAAATAATCAAATATGTGTATATTTTGCATATGTAACAGTGTACATGTATGTATCATCAGATATTGAAAAATAGTGTATGTTTAGAAAGTGATGGAGAGAGTAAGTGTTTGACGTAGGTGGTCAGGGAAATCCTGTGTAATTACATTACATTTGAATAGAGATCATTTTAAGCTCCTCAGCAAGAAGGTTGGTCAATCTACTTCTGTAGTGATACTGCCACAGAAACCCAAGGAGAGGTCTCTAAGAGTCGGATACGACTCTGTGGCAGTGGGTTTGGTTTGTTTTTTTGGTAATCTTTTGAAAACTGTCTTAACTGTCAGTTTTTTAAAAGTTACAGGTGACCCTTCTCTTTCTCATTGTCTGAAAGAACAGCAACTTTCCCTAAACTGAAGGCACATTTAAATTTTTGACATCAGAATGAAGTACATATATGGTAAGGGGGAGGCGGGGTCAGAGGTAAACAAAACCTATCCCAATGCCCAGTAAAAGCCCATTTTTGTAAAGAATTCCTTGTGGTAAAATTTTTAGTGTCAAGAAGGAGATCACTTTTATGAACATGTGTAGAACGTTGAGGGAAATCATCACCAGGATCTTCACTGCCCAGTGTCCTGCCAGATAGGGGAAATAGGGGACTCTGGTGGCATAGTGCTTAATGCATTTGACTACTATCCACAAGGCAGGTGGTTCAAACCTACCAGCCACTCCTCAGAAGGAAAGTTGGGCAATCTACTTCCGTGGAGATACCGCCTTATAAACCCAAGGAGGGATGACTATGAGTCAGATCGAATTGACTTGATGGCAGTGAGTTTGGTTTTTTTTTTTTTTTTTCCTGGTTTGAGGGGCAGTTACCTCCCAGGTATCTAGAAAGAAAACCAAAAATGCTCCTGCGTACACATCACCCTTGGTGTTTTCATGTGCACGCATACAATGCTGGTGCAGCGAATGTACTTATTGCTGAGTGAAGAGGGAAGATTTCCATCAGGGGAGTGAACTGCTTGCTTATGTCAAGTCATTCTAACAGAGCAACTAGAGAGAGAGATGTTCTGGCACAACAGCAGGCTGCTCTTAAACGCAGGAGAGGAGCTTGTTCCAGGTGGGGGGTTAGAGGGTGCCAAGAGAGGAGCCGTATCACCCCTTAGTACCTAGCTGATACATGGGACTTGAATTTGGTTTGGTACCCAAAAGAGGACTTGCTAATGCTGGAGACTTCAGAATGGCTGTATACTATGCACAAACAGAAAAAAAATAATGAAAAGTGCTTTGTTTATGTGCTTCAGTTTATGTGCCATAAACTGAAATGTGGTTCTTTATTTTGAAAACGTACTTTTAATTATACTCATCCCCTAATATATAAAAACATTGTCTGTTTAGATACTGATTTAAAGATTTTTGCCTAATTATTTAACATAAATTTGGTGACAGTAAGAGTGGGAAAATTCATTGATCTAAAGCCAATTGTGTCTTTGTTTCAGTAAAATTTTTATAAAACATACTCATTTCTGTCATTCTATTTTGTGTTTTCATATCCACATGAGAATTTTATTCCAAAAGTCATGTCTTCTGTCCTGAATGGTACTCATCGGAGCACGTGTTCCCTCCAGGCCCTGGAACTGGGCTTCCTGTCTTAAAAGGAAACCCATAGGATCCATCTATCCTTCAAGGCCTGCACACAAGAAAGGGGAGTCCCTGCCCTGGCTTTTGCTTCCTTTTGGCCAGTGGAGGTTGTTGAGGTTGTTGAGGCTCACATGGCTCAGGTCTTCACAACCTCCAGCTCCAGCAACACAGGACTTCCCCTCCCATCCCCATGCCCCCTGCAGGCCCTCGGCAATGAGTTTAGCCATTCCAATGTCCGGACTCATTATTCCGAATCTCCCTAGGGGCCATGGCCCTCTTTGAGGGTCTGATGAAAGCTGTAGACAAAACATTTGCATTTTAGTCACTTCAGGGACTGCCAAGAATCCCCATGCCAGGGCAAGGACAGCTAATGACTTCCACCTTTCAAGCAGAGCAGTTACAATTCTTTGCAAAGTCTAGACATAGCACAGGGAATTAGCTGTGTAACAAAATTGTACTTTTAATAATTACCTGCTCAGCCAGGCACCAGGAAGGGAAAAGCCAGCAAGGTTATGCTCTTATGCACAAGGAAGAGCCTACATTTTGTTGCAGATGTCTTTATCTGTATGGTTTTGTTTTTGTGTTTGTTGTGGGAAGAAATCTGGACAGATTTCTCAGCATGCTTTTCCCATCCTATTCTGTGGCTCTCCCTTGTTGTGTTTCACATAATCTCTCCAGTTGTGTACAGAGCAACCAACTACACACTGGTCTATGTTCACACTGCTGACTGGGAAGTCCAGGACCACATCTACCAGCCTTCTGGTCTTTTGCAATGTCCATTTAATTATTTTCTCTCTAATTTTATCTTTGGTATGGATTTTCCTGAATTAAAATCTGCTAACATTGCCTGTTTTCTTTCTTCCTATAGCTTGTACCTCCTTTTAAGCCTCAAGTAACATCTGAGACAGATACCAGATATTTTGACGAAGAATTTACAGCTCAGACAATTACAATAACACCACCTGAAAAATGTAAGTAAATCTAGAAGGCAGTGAGAACTCTCTAATATAATTAAAGAAATTAGTAATTTTAAAAATCCTTTGGTAGATTTAAAAATCAGATTCTACCGTGACTTATTCCATTCCCTTTACTCATATGGCATTCCCAGTGTAGAAATATCAAAAGACAATTAACTGGAGAGAAAAGTGTTTCTGAGTAGGAAAAATGACATAGGGAGGAATTGTAGATTGATTGTGATAGAATCACAATCTGAACTGTAATCTTATTAACCCTTTCTGCCTTCCAATAGATTCTTTAAAAAAAATATTATTGTGATTTGGGCGAAAATTTACAGAGCAAGTTCATTTTCCATACAGCAGTTCACAAACACTGTCTCATGACATTGACTGCAACTTCCCACAATGCAACAGCTCTCTTTTCACTTCTCCCCATAGTTACCTCTTCCCTGTGTCCTTCCCTCTCATGCACTCCTGCCCACCCAAGCTATCTCCCTGTGCATACACAGCCCTTCTGTTCGCCCGTGATTGATCTCTCCAAAGAGTGTATCTACCTATTGTAAATATTCAGCTCATATGCCTGTCTTTTGTTTGGCTGGAAGCCACAGGAATGGTTCAGTTCTAGATTCTAGACCTGAAGGGTAGCTAGGGGCCATAGTCTGAGAGGATTGACCAGGTTCTACCAGACCAGCAAACCTGGCCTTTTTTTGTGTGTGTGTGATTTTGAGTTTTATTCCACATTGTTCTCCCACTCTGTCCAGGATCTCCTACATAGATCCCTCTCTGAGTGGTTGACAGTGGTAGCCAGGCACCATCTAGTTCTTCTGGTGTCATAGTCATATAGGCTGAGGATTGCATGGCATACCAGTCCCTTGGAGTAATTGTTTCCATGGGTCTTTGGTTTTCTTCATTCTTCTTTGTTTTGGACAGGGAGAAACCCATCGTTATGTCTAGATGAACACTTGCAAGCTTTTAAGATCCTAGTTGCTACTTGCCAAAGTTGGATATGGAGCAGTGTTTTTGTGTAGTATGTTATGCCAGTTGAGCTAGATGTACCCTGCTACCATGATTTGAAGCCCACAGGTCAACTACTCACTCCCTCTGGGTAGCTGGCTATAACCTAGAAGTGACTACAACCTTGTCCCTTGTCAGCTCTACTATATACCTGGAAATTCTTACAGAACATACAAGTACACTTGTAGAAACATTGTCTGCCAAGCCCCAATAGATTCTTTAGACGTCAGTTGAAAGGACTCTGAAACAGAGACTTCCCGTGTTTCCCAGACTTTGCTCATTCACATATCACCTTTAGGACTTTTGTCATTTCTGGTCTCTTAGACACGTAATGGGTGCTCTGGTAGCATAGTGCCTAAGGCACTTGGCTGCTAACCAGAAGGCTGGCGGTTCAAACCCACCAACCACTCCTTGGAAGGAAGGTTGGGCAATCTACTTCCATAGTGATACTGCCTCGACAACCCAAGGAGGGGGTCACTATGAGTTGGGTCCGACTCCACAGCACATAACAACAACATACACATAATAGTTTTTCAATTCACTTTAAATTGAGTTAATCTCTATTTAGCTTTGTTTTGATCAATAATATCTATGAAGCAATAATTTAGTTTACTAGTAATTATTTATACACACACACACACACATACACATATCTGTTAACATTACATTTTCATGCACCACTGAAAATCATTGCTTGTACAATGGTATGTATCCCACACTTTGAGAAATACCTTAAACAAATGGACTTTAATGGAAGAAAAACATTACCAGATATAATGTATAAACAGTCTCATTTACTGAGAACTTTGGTTCTCAAAATTCTATATTTAGACATTGACTGGGAACTCCAATACCACATCTGCCAGCCTCCTAGTCTTAGGAAGGAGGATAAGATTGAGATTTAGGGTGATATTTGGATGGCTAAAAATATTCTTCAAGTCACACATCTTTTGGCTCACACAATAGCAACATGTTAATTTTTCTTTTCCTTTATTTCCTTTGCTGTTTTTCCTCTTTCCACCTTCTTTTTTGAAAGGCAGATTAGTTGATAGTGCTAATATACACTGTGTGTCTGTGAAAGGAGATTAAATTGAAATGTACTGTTCCAACTGTGGATGTGATCAGTAGATTTTAGCATTGAAAGGCAAACTAGGAACAATTTAGCATAAGAGCTCTTCAGCTGGGGCCTGTGGCTTGTGAACAGTCTGAAATTAAAAACACCCTATGACCATGAACACTCTGAAATTGAAAAATATAATATTTGTGCATATAGCCACTTTTCTGGGGGTTAATTCTCTTTAGAGTCACAAGAAGAACCTCTTGACATCCATTTTATAAATGAAGATTGGAATCCAGAAAAAGGCTGAGCTAGCTGTTCAAGGTCCTACAGCCAGTGTCAGCCATTGCCAGGAATAAGCTTGGCTGATGCCCAGGCTAAGTTGCAAAATAATCAGTATGCTGAAGTGCCACTCATGGTACATCACTCATGAAGTAGAGCTTCCACTCTGTCTTATGTGCCATGAATAGAATCTTAGGATCTCTAAGAGTTAAATGACAATGTCAGAAAGCCTTTGGAGTGATGGACAAGTACTTAAGGGCTGACTGAGTGGAAACAATAGACACGGACCTTGGCATAGCTTCTCTGGCCTCAACATGGACTCCAGCGATGTCATTATCTGAAATGCTAGGCAACACCATTTGGATCATGGGCAGTTCCCTCTCTAATAGCATCCACTAGGCCCCATAACGTGGGTATAATTCTAATTGTAATCAGGCCCTATCATTTCCCTGCTTAAACCTCTCCAGTGGCTTCTCATTGTGGTTTAAATCCAAAGCACTCAACTGGCTTGCACAGCCTGTCTGGTCTGTGTCCTGTCTACCTCTTTGACCTCATCTCTTCCATCTTCCCCTATTGTTTTTATGCTCTGGCTATACCTCAAACATGCCACACTTCCTCTTCCCTTGGAACTTTATATTTATTGTTTTCTCTGCCTAGAATTCCTTTATATCTGATATTTACATGAATGGATAGCTTCTCCTTGTTCTTCAGATCTCAACTTAAACGTCATTTCATCAGAGACCCTTCTCGGCCCTCCCATTCTAAAGAACAATGTAGACCCTCAGTCACAGCCTCACTCTTAATTCTCTATGTTAGCATGACATGTTTCTGGTTAACGTGTTTTTGTTTATTGTCTGTTTCTGCCACTAGAACACAATGTTCTAGAGAGGAGGAATCTGGTTTGTCTTATTCATTGCCGGCCCCAACTGCTAGCCAGGTGCCCAGCCCGTCATAGATTTGCAATAAATACCTATTAGATGAATGAATAAACAGACTATGATGAGGGCTGGGGTCTTCAGGAGTGGGAGGGTGCTTGACTTACAGGATGCTGTTGTCCACTGGGGCCTGGAGTTTGGTTGGGCTTTCTTGCTTCCGATTCAATCCAGACAGCAAGGCGCTGTCCTGTGCCTTATCCTCTTTGAGGCAGTGCCAAAGGGGCAAGGAGGCCACATCTTCTGACCTCCTCTAACCCCACAAAAGGAAGACACAAGTACCATCAGTAGCCAAAGGCCCATTTATGCGAGGCCAGACATGCCGCCTCCCTCCAATCCTGATACTAGCCATTCCTCACGCAGCACCCACCACCTCTCTGCTGGGCTCGATAATTTGCTGCAGTGGTCACACACAACTCATAGATTATGGGGTTTATTAGGGAAGCAGCAGGCTACAATTCAAGTTCAGAAATGCACTCCGTCTCTCACAGCCGGCCATCTCACTTAGCAGCCGGCAGTCTCTCTCTCAGTAGTATGTGTCTCTCAAGTCTCTCAGCAGTGTGTGTCTCTTGCATCTCTCTCTCTCAGCAAGTGCGTTTCTCTCAGCAGTGGGTCTCAGCCAGCAGTGAGAGATTCCTTCTGCCTCTAGGAGGGCTCCTTTTGAGCCTGGCAGAATGGTAAAACTAACCAATCCCAATGTCAGAATCCTATACCCGTGAGAGAGAGAGAGAGAGAGGGATTGTCCCAGAAGATTGCTTCCTGCCACTGTCGATACTGAAGTACCCCAGGTGGATAACTTTAACAATCAGGAGCTACTCAGTTGCTCATGGCAAATTCCACCACAGAGTTTACAAAGACTATGACTAGAAAAGCTGTATTATGTAATTTACTACACTGCAGGCAGTTTCCTTTCTTCGAGCATTTAGCATTTGTGGTCTCTTTAAAACAGCTAAATGTGTCATTTTGGATGTTACAGAAACAGGTAGGTTCTGTAAATACAAAGCCAGCCATGGGTAGATATTTTACTTCAGAAACTTAAAAGTGAAATTCCAATTTGGGAGACAGAGTAGTGAGGTTGAAAGAGTTCTGGATTCAACCCTGTGCCCCATTACTTTTTAGGTCTGGGATCATGAACAGGTAGGTCACTTTGCCCTTCTAAGGCTAATTTCCGTCACCTATAAACCGGGGAGCACAATTCTGCGTCTTCCTGCCTTTTCTCCTGTGCCTGAAAAACCGTTGCTTTTGGAATAACATCTAGAGTTAGTTCTACAAATGGGATTTTTTTTTACTTATTTAAGCACCAGATTTACATTGCTTTGTTCCATGATCCATTACCCGAAGGTGAAGATGGGCCCCACCGAGTATCTGGCTTAAAATAGTGGGTATGAGGAGACACCAGATGAGGAAACGGCTGACTGAAATATGATGTTAGGAAATAGAAGACTAGGAAGACCACTAAGAGACAGTTTACAGATATATTTTGATCACAAATAAGTTAAATTAAAAGCTGTTAATACATACAGCCTCTGCTAGTCAGTCTTTTTTTCCTTGATTGACTTGAATTTCAAAGCCAGGCTGTTCATGGCTTGAATATTCAAAATTCATCCTACCTGCCTTATCCCTCACTCAAATTTTCATGCCCATTGGCAAAATGAGAGTTATTGATAAGTATTTTGTTGTTCAGTTTCTAGAACTTCTAAAACAAGACTATTAGAAATGTTAGGCAGTGTTTTAAGTCTCCAGCGCATATTTTAGAATATATCATGAAGAGGCGGGGCAAGATGGCGGACTAGGCAGAAGGATTGCACAGACCCTCTTCAACAAAGAAAAGGGAAACCAATAAATACAGACACAGAAGATAATCTTGGACCCCTGAGCCTTGAAGGAAAGGATGCAGATTTGGACTAAACCCCAACTAGCAGAAGAATTTGCGTGAAA
>NW_006921826.1:1003085-1047285 GCF_000298275.1 Orycteropus afer afer | reverse complement strand
AACAGCAGCACAATATACATTCTTCTCCAGTGCACATGGAACTTTTTCCATGATAGACCATATGTTAGGCCATAAAGCAAGGCTTCATAAATTTAGAATATATCATGAACCTAGTTCCTGAGTTTCTTTGATCAACAATATAAAAACCATTAATAGAACGTTTTTCCTGGCATGTTACATTTCATCATTAACAGCAACTGTGTTCTTTAAAAGAATATATACAGTTAGATGGGGGTAGCATTGTATATGATCATCAAGATGGCACAGAACCAGGCAGTGTTCTATTCTATTATACATAAGGTTGCTATGAGATGGAGCTGACTCAACAGCAGCTGACAACAACAAAGAGCACTGTATAAACCCATGATCTCAGTATCTTTAAAGTATAATAGGATCATTTCTATATGGAGACAGATGTATAAGAACCTCCCCCCACACACACACACACATACTCACACACTCCCAACTCACAGAGCCCCATGTATACAGAGTACAACTGTGTACCGCAGGGTTTCCAGTGGCTGGTTTTTCAGAAAGAAATCTCTAGGCCTTTCTTTCAAGGTCCCTTTGGGTGGGTTCAAACCATGAACCTTTTGGTTAGTAGCCCAACACTTAATCATGTGCACCACCCAGGGACTCCGATGGGAAGTCCAAACATTGTGGGAATCTCTATGGTGGATATTTCCTATGAATACGATTGTAGGCCTGTGGAAGTCTGAAGTGCAGTGTGCTGCTGGGCCTTGGATGAATGAGAAACATGAGCACCCAGCAGTACATCTGTGTCTAACAAGCGCACTGTAGTCCAGGTTGGGGAGGAAAGTATGGGCTTGCTGTCTTTCCCTTTTCAGGATCTCGGATAGGGCAGCCAAATAAAAGAGCTCCAGCAACCTAGATGAGGGCAGAGACCAGCAGCAGCATATCTACAGGCTACCCTGTCCAGTGCTGTGCCCTCCTGGGAGTGTACCCACTCAGCACATGGGGTCCACAGTGCCCCTGCTGTAGGAGAACGGCCTCAGTGATTATTAACTGAGGTTCCTGAGTTCCTGCAGAGCAAAGGGGCCATATTTTTAGTTTGACAGTCCCTGAGTATATCCTCAATTCCCTTAAGAGGTGGATAAAAGGAGAATCAGTGAAACCATGAACTGTGATTACATGTAACATAATCTTTTATTCTTGCAGCTTGAATAATGGCACTGGTAAGAAACCATAGCAGCTCTCTAACTGCTAAAGCACAGAGGTTTTGTTCATAAAAGTCCACAGTAGTAACGTTAGTTAGCAATTGTCTTCCCACTTGCCACCTTACTTTTATAAAACAGAATGGAGGTATTTTTTTTTTTTTAGAACAAATCAGCAGTTAGGAAGGCAAAATGTTCCATTTTCTACAAACAGCTGCAGTAACATGCCAGATTGTCCTCACTGGTGTTAATTAATCGAACAGATTTGGAATGTGTCGTCTTGTGTTATATCCATTAATGGTCCTCTGCCTTCCTCTTACAGAAAAATAGGATTTCTTTGAGATCTGGTGGCTTTACTGCTATATAATTACATTTGTCAAATGAGCTAAGAAAATTAGGTAACTGGTACTACTTGGACCAAGGGATTCAGGCATACAGTCGATCATTGTTTTCTTTTTCCCAGATGTGTTTTTAAACCAAATTCTCTTCATTAACATCATTGTTCTCTGAGCATCCTTTCAGAGCAGGGACTGACCTTGTCCACACTGACAGGTGTGATGTGCCCCAGTCCCTGACTCAGACTCAGAAGGTTGACTGCAGGTTCATGTGTCACTCACAGTGGCCTTCCCCCAACCCATCCCACTGTAGGCCCAGAGAACCTTCCAGGGACCTGCCCCAGTGCCTCTCCCATATTTATGGCTCCATTTTGGATGAAACCTACTCCAAACCTACCCACTGCCACTGAGTCGATTCTGACTCGTACCAGCCCCCATTGGGTTTCCAAGGCAGTAAATCTTTACAGAATCAGATTGCCTCATCTTCCTCCTGCAGAGCAGCTGGTGGGTTTGAATTGCCAACCTCTGGTTAGCAGCCAAATGCCTTACCCATGACACCACCAGAGCTCCTGATTTTGGATTTAAAAAAAAAACAAAAACCCAAACCACACTCACTGCTGTCGAGTCCATTCTGACTCATAGTGACCCCCTTTGGTTTTCCAAGGTGGTAAATCTTTACGGAAGTAGATTGCCAGTCTTTCTTCTGTGGAGTGGCTGGTGGGTTTGAACTGCCAGCCTTCTGATTAGCAGCCAGATGCCTTAGGCACTACACCACCAGAGCTCCATTAATTTCAGATAAGGATTCTATATTTGCCCCTCCGGTAGCATAGTGCCTAAGGCACTTGACTGCTAACCAGAAGGCTGGCGGTTCAAACCCACCAGCAACTCCTTGGAAGGAAGGTTGGGCAATCTACTTCCGTAGTGTTACTGCCTCGGCAACCCAAGGAGGGGTTGCTATGTGTCGGCTGTAACTCGACAGCACACAACAACAACAACATTACCACAAAAGAAGGAAAAAGTGGGGAGCTAAAATGAGAGCATGAGCTATTGACTTTCAAAGAATATCAAGGTGTGGAGTTATTTATGAAATTAGGATTGTTTAGTCAGAAATATGATTAATTTGTTACTGACAGAATGAAGATCTTAATTTTCAGCTGCCATCCAGCCTAAAAGCAATCAATACTTCTCCTCCAAAAGGAAATCCAACATGTTCCCCTGCCGAGAGAGCTTGACTGGTCTGGGCATAGCCTGGGCTGAGGGCCCAGTCATTGTAGGAGCCTGTGAGGCGTCCCTCCCACTTCTGAGGCAGGACAAGAACAAGCACTGTGCTTCCCCACACGGGCTGTCCTGGGCTCTGCACGTTTGCAGTGCAGAAACACTCGGCAAAACAAAGCTGTTAATAGGGAAAACTGTTTTTTTGAAATGTGATTGACACATGTCAGAATCTGAACATGAAGATTTCAACTGCCTTTTCTAGATTTCTAGAGAATTTTTATTTGCTGATATGCCATCATTCCTCAGCTCCTGCCATCTTTAGTATAGCTAAAAATGCTGGCAAAGGTCTTTGATCTAAAAGATGCATGGGGTTTACTTGTGCTAATATTTTATAACAAGGCAGAGATTTCCCTAAGTAAAACTCAATACAATCGAGAAATGCTGACTGCAGTTGCTGGGTCTACTTGTCGAAGGAGAGAGGTTCAGTAGTTTATGGGGAGCTAGGAGCCACAGGTCCTTTTTGACTGATTGATCGCCAATTAAGTCAGTGCTGTTTTCTGATACATCAGAGACCACAGATTTTGCTTAGTTTTAAGTTGATAACATTTCTTAGAAATGTTTGTATTACGAATAGCAAAAAGAAGAACAGCTAAAAGATCAGAGAACAGAAATGTGTATTTCTTACACTTCAGACAAATGCAGAGTGCCATCCTTTGTTGTGTGACAGGGTCGGTAGCCACAGCACAGCAAGAATCTGGCCTGTGTTTTTCTCCCATTGCATGAAATTGATGCTCGTTGGAGAGGCTGAAAATGAGATTTGGTGATGTATTTCCTGTATATATTTGAAGAGATGGAATTTTTTCCTTGAACAAAAGAGGCTTGAATATTTGAAAGACCTTTACCCTTGTATCTACTATTGGGACAGCATACAATTAGACGAGGTTGTAATGGACCAGGAAGATGTAAAAGGGAGCTCCTGCCCAATGAGAAAGTCAGCCCGGGAGGGTGGCAGGGACTTTACTGAGAGCTGTGTTCACGGGGCTGAATGTGTGGGAGCTTCTGTTGATCAGGGATTAAAAAATGACCATGTATGAGGAAGGGCATCCCAGCAATGCAGGGTTTTAATTAGCAGAACTGTTGTGGGGACAGGTTGGGTGATCATTTATAGTCTTTTAACTACAGAGAAACAGGAAAGATGAAAGGGAAGAAGAGCAGCTTCCTTGTAAACAGCCTCCTTCAACCTATCAAGTCTTTCCCCCTGTTCGTTTCCTGATATATGAGTACTTCAATGGTGACATCCCTCCCTCTTCTGCTTACCCTTTATCCTAGTAGTATGTTTTGTCATTGGAAAATTGGGAATAGGGAGTTAAGGTAGATATTTAGATGTTGAATAGAGACAGTAAAATCTTAAAAACGCAATCAAGGACACAAATGAAATGGGGTCATAGGAACCTGGATTTTGCATTTGTATCTAAAATGCCACGAAGTGAAAGCATTTGAAACATTTGACAGTGAGTTCTCTATAGACACTTAGGGCTGCCTCAACATCCATGACTTCTGTAATTTTAACAAGTTGTAGTAGTTTCATGAAATTAAAGGTTACTGAAGAAAATCCTATTTCCTTCAATATTATTTTTCCCAATTTAATTAAGATTTGAAACTTCAGTGTCATCAAAGACATGATTTGGTTGTATTATTTTCATGTTTAGGGAAATTTGAAATTTTAAACAATAAATTACAATTGCAGTATGTTCAGTTGATAAACACTGAGTTGATGGGAGTTACTGCTTCCATTAATCTTTCTTGTGTTAGTAGTTAGAAAAATATAGACCAAAGATAGTACTGACTAAATAAATAAATAAATGTAAAATTAAAATAGTTTTTCCTGCCCACAGATGATGAGGATGGTATGGACTGCATGGACAATGAGAGACGACCGCATTTCCCTCAGTTTTCCTACTCTGCAAGTGGACGAGAATAATTCTCTTTCATTCTGCTACTTCACTGTCATCTTAGACTTATTACCGAACATGATTCCTGGACATCATCACCAGTTCTAGCTCTTACAAATAGCAGGAGCTCCTTCAAACATCCCAGACCAGTCAAGGGTCTTCACCCCTAACCACCTTTCACCCACATGAAAATACACATATATGCAAACACATTCAACTTTTTGTTTTTGCATGAAATTGTATCTCAGTCTAAGGTCTCATGCTGTTGCTGCTACTGTCTTACTATTATAGCAACTTTAAGAGGTAATTTTACAATCTTTGGAAATCATGAGTCCACCATTGTTCATTCGTGCACCGATTGTCATCTTTTGATCTTTTAGTTTTTGTTTTCCCTAACAGTGAAGGCTGGAAGAGATACATTGATTCTAGGTACATTTTTAAACTTTCCAGAAGATAAATAAAAAATGAATTAGACTAAGAAGATTTAGTTTGTAATTCTAAGCAGTTTTGGGAGAGCAGTGATGTGCATATGCAGGATGTTAGTGAAGCATATTGATTCAGTGCATAAATTAGGGCTGGATCACTACGATCTGGCTGGAATGCATTAGGAAGCACTTGAAAGAAGGATGGAGATGTGTGTGTGTGTGTGTATACACACACACATGCACGCGCACACACACACATATACAACTTCCTGTTGGGTACTGCAGAGGAAGCCCATATCACACATGGACGTCTAGACTTCATGGGCAATCGTGGACAAATGAACGTTGTCTTAGCAAGAAATGAAGGCATGTGCACAGCAAAGTTAAAGTTACAGAGAGGGTCTCATGATCCGGTTCACGCCAGAGAGCATTTTTTCCCCTGTGCTTTAGAAACTTTTTTCCTTTCTTGATATTTATCACCTCTGATGGCTGAAGAATGTAGACAGATATAATGATCCTGCTTCTCACCAAAATTTGTACATCAAGGTAAACAGGTGTTTGCCTTATTTGTTTTAATTTTCTGCTTTTTATTTTACATGAATTAGTTTTTCAGATGTTAAAACTTTGATTATCCTTTTACAGTTTTGTTTATATTGCAGTAGTATTTATTTTTTAGTGATGAGGATTATATGTCACATTAGCAAATGCAGCTCCAATTTATACAAGATAGGTTGCATGCAGCTTATTTTGACCCATGTGCAAGGATTGTACAAGCCGATGAGAATCATGCACTTTTTCTCCTATGTTAAAGACAAAAAAAAAAAATCTTGATAAGGCTCTGAAATTGTACATTCTGATTAGAATTTGGCTTTGGGAGAAGAGATGCTGTCATTTAACCCCTTGGTTCTGAAAATCCCCAACTGCTCATGCCAGGGGGTTAATGAAACTAATGGATGTTGATATGTGCTTATTTGAGAATTGATACATTGTGAAAGCCTGGCAGCACAGGGTAATGAAGAAAATTGAGACCTGGATGATGATGAACAATGAACTTTACTTGGAAAAATGAACACATGTTGAGAATTTCCCAAGTAGGCAGTAAAGGGTAAGAACCTGGTGTGTTTATTCTGATCATGGTACACTTATCACTGAATTAAGCCATCAGGGAAAAAAACAAAACAAAAGAACACCTCCAACTTTTCTTTTTCTGTAAATACTCATGTTCCCCAGTTCCAACATTTCTCACTGAAAGGGAACATGTATGCAAACCTCATCTTTCTCCTTCATTAATGATGATCTTCAGATTCAACCCTTTGGTGCTAGGAGCTGACATTTTCCAAAGCAGCCAATGAAGTCCAAGGGGCTGGGGGGCCATTCTTGCAGCAAGCAGGCGGCAACCCGGACTTCCCTGGAGTGATCATGGAAATGTATTTTAGGTAAACTATCTGACAGCTCCCAAAATGGAAGACTACAGCATTATGTAGTATTGTGATTGCATTGTATGAAAGAGCAAGTGACTTTTGAGTAGGATGAATCATATTCATATGCAGATGTCTTAGCCTCTTGACGCTGGAAGTGTGGATTTACAGATATGAAACCACTGCTGGCGGTGGGTGGGCCACTGGGACTGACGGGGGTTAAAGGGCATTTAATTAAGGCAGCTAAGGCATATTCAGACATAGATGCTGTCCTAATTTTTCATGTTTTTATCTGAGTGAAGTTCATCCTTAATGTGGGAAGTTAACAGTTAAGTGGTAGTTTACTCTTACACATATAGCTCAACTTTTTTTTTAAACTTGGCATTATGTTGAATGTTTCACTTTGATAAGAAAATAGACTAGAAAGGTGTCTCTTGTAAGTTGTCTTGCATCCACTCTGTTAGAAACAGCAGAGAGAGGACGAGAGGAGAGCTCAAACTGGCTGATGGTCAGAGCGCTCGTTCCTTCAGAGAGAATACGTAACTGCACACTGAGCACATAGCGTTTTTTTTTTTTTTTTTTTTTTTTAAGCTTAAGGTGATTCCATGACCTTGGCGAAGGACACTTCCTAAAGATTAATGACTGGCACCAATAGGGCCTCAGACTGGCCTCTCCTCACAGCTGGCTTTCAGTTCCCAGCCAAGGCCCGGGGCTCAGGCCCTCGTTCCCGGGAAGAGCCTGTGAGCCTCCCACAAGTGTTCTCTTGGCTTTGATTCTGAGAAATCCTTCCTTTTGCTCCCAGATCTCAATCAGCTGATGTGGAGGAATAATAGAAAAACAGAAATATGTGTAGAGGGAGATTTCTAAAACTTCCCTTGCATTTGCCCCTAGCTGTAGTTGTGGATTCTGGCAGGTGGAAAGGCCTGGAACCTGGAATCATTCCATAAGAATACAGTTCAGACTTTGCGGACTCCAGTTTGTACTAGTTTTCATTAAGTTTGCCCTCTTGTAATCACATAGCCATCTTGGAGGAACTGGCCATTTCTGCTTGGATTTTCGGCAGGATTGCTCACAGCTTTGCTTTCTACACTAATTAATTATTCCAGTATTGTTTTCCATCCCCTATATCTGATTTCTGGCTTCTTAAAGCTGACTGTTCTTGCAGGGGCCACTTGCTTCTCCTAGAGTACAAAAGTAAGGGCCTTCCTTACTAACTGCAGGGTCTGTATATTACACCTCAATGTACACACTTTGCTGCTACTGTTTGTACTGTCTACAGTAGAATTTCCTTATCTTGATCCTGGTAGTGCATTACAGGCAAGCATGAAATGTAAAGTATTTATTTAAATAAAAAGAAAACCTCTAAATTGGTAATTCAGTTACCTCTGTAGCTTTATAGTTTGTGACATTTCTTGACCTTGCTAGTTCTTTCATTAGATCCGTGCAAGATCTAGTCATCTGGTTAAGGATTTTAAGCAGACGCGACTATGAACCCAAGAAACTGTATTACTATTGCTGTTGGTCATACTAAAACTGTTTATTTCCTTAAGTATATGACCCACAAGGATGTGAAATAACTACAGGAAACTGTTTTTGTACACTGTACATCCTTAGTATTTTTACACGTATATGATAGGGATGCACATTATTTTCCTTCGTACAGACAGCTGAAATAAAGCACTATGTCAATCTGCTACTTCTCTGTTTATTGGTGTTGGATGTGGTTCTGTAATCTCAGAAAATTAAATACTATTCTAAACTGAGGAAAAAAAAAAGATTTTAGTAGCTCCACCTGGTATTAACCTACTCTATAAAATGTGATAGGAAACTTTGTAAATTCCTTGTAGCTCAAAACACACAAGGGATTATTTTATAACTTCAGTGAAATTGTACTACTGTGGTGGTACAAACTTTGGTGAAGGGCTACTTCCGACCTCTTCACACTAGGTTTAGGACAGATCTTCTATGAAGCCAGGGAGGAAATAGGTCTCCTTGGAGATTTGTTCAGACCCTAATAATTCTCACATCAAACGTTTTGGACCAGAATTCTTAAGGAGTGTAGCTCATCGGTAGCATCTTCCTGATAATGTACACTTCCTTCCTTAGAATATTTTTAAAACTTCATGGCAAATTAACCAACTTAGACATTGGGAGTGTAGGATGAGGGCTACAATCTGATTGACCTAGAATCCTTTTGAATGTGGTCTTTTTCTGATTTTACCTCATAAACCAATGTAACCTACTATTTTAGAAACTTGGCTTCCCTCCTGTGACTAAGGCAGATGAAGGACAGGCTTTTGGGATCAGAGCTAGTCAGGCGTGTGCGTGTGTGCGAGAGAGAGAGAGAGAGAGAGAGAGAGAGGGGCAGCCAGATCCTAGGACGTTCTTCATGTGCTCCCCTCTCAGAACCACTGGGGTGGACAGTTCCAGGAGGCTAAAATAACCTCTTTAATTCATTAAAGGTGCTATTTTAAAAATATTGTATAATTTATTCATGGTATTCCTAAAGTAGAATTAAGGGCAATTAAAATATGTGACAGTCTTTATGTCTAGCACATTTGATGAAGTAAAAAAACTTCTGAATCTGAATAGAAGTTCTACTGTTCAGTCTTGAACCTTTTCCATGCTCTAGAGAGTCAAATGGGCTCTGTGTTTATCATGCCACCATCCCCTGAGCCTAAGCCACATGGCTTTTGAAAGGCAAGGGTGATGGGAATATCAGATCAATGTCAAAATAATCAATACTGATGATGATGATAGATCACTGGCCAGGAAGAACTGCCTGCCGTCAGTGATGTGTCCCAAAGGCAGCCTTGCCTAAGACAACATTTTCAGTGTCCATTTTTATTACTTTAAAGCATTTGAGAGCTTAATTATGTATAGTAGAAATTCTATTTTAAACTAAAATAATGATTTTTGTACAGGTATTTGATACACTCTTAAGTTGAATTTTCTAATTTCACTAAGTATATATTTTAAGGCTCTTCTCAAATACTGCATATTGAAGAAGAAATCTGACATCACAGAGCCAAAGATGCTTTTTTTTCTTTTTATTGAAGGAGTGGAGAGAATAATGCCTAGTGCTTCCAGGTGTGTCCTTACTGTGCACACCCTAGTAGGATAATAAAATTAACAATGGAGTTTTACGGGATGTTGATTAAAGGCAAATAAAGTTGAAGGATGATATATGGATCACGAAGAGAGAAAGAAAAATGAATGGCCTGCAGTATGAAGAATTACTTAATATGGCCCTTCTGGACTAAGTCTTTGTGACTCACATACGGTGACTGGGTGGGACTACGCAAATAAGGTACTTACAGCCCACCAAGGAGATTGAACAGCTTGCTGCTAATGCAAATAAGACATGGAACTCTTGTGAGGGTAGGACCATGCAAATAAGGTATATGGAACCCAAATGGGGGGGGAGGGGGATTGGTCAGTTTTGTCAACCTACTAGGCTTGAAGGGAAAGGAGGAGGAGCCTGAAAACAGGGAAAGACATGGCATGAGACGGCAGGAACCAGGAGATCTCTGCAAAACAGAGGGGCTTCTGGACCCATGGAGTTATAATACTTGCCCAGAAGGTCCGAGCAAGGCCCAGCAACAGAGAGTGAGAAGCTGTCCTGATCAAGAATTGTATCCTGAGTTCTTCTGTTGCTTCTAAATCATTCCTGATTCTGGGTTGCACCCTACCTGTTACTTTTGTAATTACTCATTTAACTGTAAGTACAGTTTGTGAGTTCTGTGAGACAGTGCAGCAAATTACGGAACCCAAAGACCAGAAGGAAGATACTGAGGGAAGGGGGGAGTAGTTGATGGGAGATGATGGAATGGTACAGCGGTTTGGAAAAGTTGGACATTTTGGACATCTTTAACCTCCGCCTCATAGAAATGGGCTTTGTGCTGATCCTTATAAATTATTCATTTAGGCAGGAAAAAAAAGTTGATTTGGTCCTTTTTACACTTTGGCCTAGGTAAACTATGTGCCTTTTTGATGTGTTTTGTTCATTACTACAAGGTAAAAAAGAAAACATCTAATTCCATTCTTTAAAAAGTTCATTTATTGAAAGTCATATGGGTAGCAGTGTACAAATGAGCAGATTTTAAGCATAATAAACATCACATCATTTCAGAAAACACAGAGAGATAGCTTTCCTCATCAGATATCAAAATCCAGTCCTAGCCCTTCAGTACATAGTGCAGGCAGCACTCAGACCAGGGGGCGACCGTGGCACCAGCACCACTGCAGTCTGAGGCAGTGTCACGCTGGAGAGGTCGTGGTGGACTGTGGCATATTAAAAGTAGATGGCTGTCAGTATGTCTTTGTAAATCATTGATTTCACTCTTTCATCCAGGTCAGCAATCAGATTGTGGCATGCTGAGTATCTGGAAAAAAATGATAATAAAAAGTTTAATATATTATGTTCTTCAGTATGACTTGTCTTCTCATTTATTGGCCTAGTCACTTATTACGACTTCAGTTTTTGGAGAAAATAATTTCTGTTGCTAAAAATGTGGAAACTACATGTAAACAACTGTATGAAAAATGTGTGACTTATCTTGACCACAGATCAAAATCCTTGTCATAGATTCATACAATGTTAATGATTTTATTTTAATGCTTTAAAATCTGTAAACAACTTGTATTCCAGGCATTTCTGTGCCTTTTAAATAAAAACAGTCTGATGCTAAGACGTGGCCAGAGAGCCATCTCTTCCCTGTCCAGGATCGAAGGGGCTCATTTGTGTCAGACTCTCTTCACTGGACTTGTTTCAGCCATGCAGCAGGTGAAGCTAGAACAAAAACAACATGGGCTGGGTGTCTCCAGGAAATCCTGGTGAAGCTATACAAGCTATGACCTGCAACTCTTTAGCTGCAAACAATTTGTTGTAACATATATAAAGGCACTTTTACATGAACACCTATTTGCTGGAAGAGGGCATTTGGTGTATATGGTCTCTTAGTTACAAATTTTTCAAAACTACTTCATGAAAATGGGGCTAGAGAATGGGATCTTAATTAGGGAAATAATCCTATTTCCTGCCTCTGCTATTCAGATTACTTTTGACTATGACAAAAATTGTGTCAGCAACCTTTTGAGATGGTCCTCTCGTGATCTGAGAGCACAAGACAAAACAGTTACTGACTACCTGTCGTGTAGTGCATGGAAAGAGAATTAACACACAGTCCTTGTCCTCTGGGAGTGGAAAGGGGAGGTCAGATAGTAACCCAGACGCCGTTGTCACTTCAGCAGATAAGTCAGAGCAGCACAGGGTTAGGGGCCAAACCTGGTCTCTGTTAAACTGAGAATCATCATCAAGAAAGAGAAAGTGGGCTTGCACCCCCGACCCCAGTTCCTAAGCCACTGTAAGCGAGCCGTGACTTGGGGATTTCCAAGAGAGAACAATGAAACCAAGAGATTCAGAAGTTGTACCAGAGAGATACATGAAAACCAATCTGTTGCCTTTTTTTAAAAAAAAGAGAGAAGGTAATATTTACATTTCAAGTGTATTTCCCAGTGTGTGTGCAACACTGATCATGACTTTTTAATGACTCAGCCTGTAGGAAGATGGCTTCACACAGGGCAATTAGAGTGTTGTATGTGTCGCTCCATCTCACACTGAACAAAGGCAGGTGCTCCATTAGTAGGCCATGCTCCCGTGTGAATGAATGTGTGTTGTGATGTGTGCTGGGGAAATGAGTGGACCTCTCTTCCTTTGAGCCCACAGGAGCTTCTGTACCTGGGCCCTTCCTCACCAGCCACACGGAGTCTCTTCCACTCTGTTGAGTCGGACCCGACTCATGGTGACCCCTCCTTGGGTTTCTGAGACGTATCACTATGGAAGTAGATTGCCCAGACTTCCTTCCGAGGAGTGGCTGGTGGGTTTGAACCGCCAGCCTCCTGGTTTAGCAGTCAAGTGCCTTAAGCACTACACTACCAGAACTCCTCTTCCACTCTAGAGCCCTGCCATTGCAGAAGGGGTGCCCTCTGTCCTCAACACAGTACACCCAGACCAGAGATTGCAGGGTACCGACTTGATTTTACCAGCAAACACACGGTCTCTACCTAGAGCTTACTGGCCTTTCCATCTTGACTGAACTGACCCAGTTCCATTATGTTGAATGACTAGTTTGAATGATCCTCCTGCCTGCTCCCCAGATGGCCACATCAGTGGCTGGTGCCATGGAGACCCAGTCTTACTATATTTCCTTACAAATTCAACAATGTCTTTCGATACAAGGATAAGCACAAACCACAACAGGCCATTTCAAAAGAAAAAAATAACAACTTTGGTAGAAAGCACACCCATACACACACAATACAAAATAATTCTAAGCACCTGAAATACAAGTAAAATGTACTTTTTTAAAATTATTATTTCAGCTCCAGGAAACTGGCATTTCTTATAATGAATCTTCATAGTGCCTGTGGGCTCTAGGACCATGTAGTAATTTTTCACAATCTGATCCATTCCCTGCCAGCACCAAGACTCTGCTGAAGCTGTGACCTCTTCCTGCAGATCCACATAAGAGCAACACATGTGGGACCCTCATTGTGAGCACATGGCACCAACCTGGCTTGCTCTCCCTGTAGCCAGTCAACTTTTCCTATCTGTTTATCAGTTTTTTATTTTATTTGGTTTTGGTGTGAAGCCCTGCATTCACCCTCACTTTCTATCATGGTACTTATTATTCATTGTCCAACTCCAGTGCTTGCAAGTGTGCCTGGCCCGTGGCAAGCGTTCCATAACTATCTGACAGAGGAGGATACCCTAGTATGCTATTGTTTTGTTTGCGAAATGCAGGCATGCCTGCTAAAACGTTATCACCCTTGGTTTGCTGAATCTTTAGTGAAGACCATTCTCAGCGCTTTCCCCTCTGACTCTATATCCTGCCCAGAGATAATAGACATGTTGGTCACTGCCAGTATCTGGCATCTGAGAAGTAACCTACCTGTACTTCTTAGGGATATTTCAAAAAGCCAGACCCACTGCCATTGAGCCGATTCCAAATCATAGAGACTCTATAGGACAGAATAGAACTGCCCCATAGGTTTTCCAAGGCTGTAAATCTTTACAGAAACAGACTGCTTCATCTACCTCCCGCAGAGCAATTGTTGAGTTCAAACTGTTGACCTTTTGGTTAGCAGCCAAACGCTTTAACCACTGGTGTTCTGTGGTACACTAACCATGGTCTTGCTGTACAGGAGGATGAAATTGCACATGCCACAATAGCCAGTCTGGAGACCCACGAGCCCTCAGCTACCATCTTCCTGTCCTTCTGCCTTTCACGTGTTGTCAGGCCCCTTGCTGTGGCCCCCTGGGTGGAGTGGCCACATCTGCAGTTGCTTGGTGCTCTCAGACCACGAGAGGACCAGCGGGCGCCCTGGCAGTTGCTGCGCTAAAATACTGTCCACAGATAACATAAGCGCTCCCCATCTGCAAGCCCAGTATTGCTAACCCATTTTGTTTGTTCTCTTTTTAATTCCTAACAGGGCCACCTCTCCACAAACCCAGACTTTTGTGTCTAATTTATTTCTGAAGTTTGACTTTAAATTCAGATTTTGAAAAATGAGTCGCTCTGGGTGACCTGAATTGTTCCCCAGGCAACCACGCTGTGGGGCTGAGCCTTTTCTTCTGCTTTGTTCACAAGCAGGCCTGAAAGATGATACCCAGGATGTTGTGACACCACTTCACCCCTGCAGGAGCGCCGGAAGCCTCAGGCCTGACCTGCATGTCCACTTATTTCCCTGCTCTGTGCATTTCCACCCCAGCCTCTTAGCAGCCCTTCCAAATGGAATATCTCTCTCCTTCTTGCTTGCTAAAACAAACAGAAAACCCTCAGAGTTGCTGTCAAGTTGATTCTAACACATGGAGATCCCACGCGTAGAGAGCAGAACTGCTCCCTAGGGTTCTCAAGGCTGTGACCTTTCTGAAGATTTCCAGGCCTATCTTCCATGGCACTTCTGTTGTTGTTATGTGCCGTCGAGTCAAAGCAGTTGAGTGCTTAACCACTTGCTGTACCCAGGGATGCCACCTCGCTCATTACGCTGCTCTTTTGCATATTTCCTGTCTATGAGTAAAACATCACAACATAACGCACTGCCATGGAGTCGGATCCGACTCATAGTGACCCCTACTTGGGTTTCCGAGGGGGTAGCCCTATGGAAGTAGTTTGCCCAACCTTCCTTCCGAGGAGTCAAATGCCTTAGGCACTACACCACCTCTTGTTTGCTGTGTCTCTGGTAATAAAGCATTTATTTTTAACTGATGGGTACAGTCCCTCTTCCTGCCTGCATCTGAGGCATTCCAAAGTCTTGTCCTGAGTTGCCTGAGCTACCCAGTGGCCACCAGAACCTTCTCCTTGTGACTCCCCACTCATGTTTTTGGAACTAAGGCTACTGCCCTGTAGTTCTCCCAGCAAGGGCCAGCTCCAGACCATGCTGGCACCCCATCCCCCACCCAGGAGAGTAGCAGCCTCTTCACCCATGGTGATAACTCCCTCCTGCCATCCAATTTCATATGATAGCCTGTGGCCTGTAGAATTCTCTAGAAGAAATTTGTTTCCCTGTCCATTTACTTCCCAGTTCTATTCACTTCATTTCTCAGGGACTTTCTTTTTAAAAAACTTCCGTAAAGATTTGCTGCCTCAGAAACCCAATATATATTATATTAAATATATTTTATATTAAAACAACCCTCTGCTGTCAAGTCAATTCCAACGCATGGTGACCCTACACAAAAGAGATGTTAAATTATTCATCTCAGATGGACCTTTCAAGCCTACTGTAATCTCAGTATCTACCATGTTGGCTTCATGATCATCATGGGTAAGGTGGGAGCTCCCTTTTAAAGGGTGCTTGTTCTGGTTACTTAGTGCTACTCTGACAAGAATATACCACAAATGGGATGGCCTTAACAGACAGGAGTTTATTCTTACAATTTGGAGGTTTTAAGTCCAAGTTGAAAGTGCCAGGCTCTAGGGGATGCGTGAAAGCCCCTCAACCTTGGGGACCAGCTCTGCCACCTGCTCCCGGCCCACTGGAGCTAGAGGCGTTTCTTCACTCAGACAGCTGCTGGCTGCTGAGGCTGAGAAACCCCAAGGTTGACAAGAAAAAAGGCACAGTCCCGATGTTACCACATGGCAGACCATTGACTTAAGTCCATTTTAAGTCCCAAGGTCAGCAGAGCATGGAAGGCTGCTGAGCAATGACACGGCTACATGCAGGGTCCAAGCATGCCATAGGCTAGAGACCGTTCTCAAAGCTTCTCCTTATATACAGGAAGCAGACCACATCCCAAAGGCAGCTTACTCAGCTGCTCCCAGTAGATTTCACCATGGAGGTGATTACCAGTCTCATCATGGGGAATACTACATCCAGCTGCTCAGCCACTCAACCAGGCCTAGCCAAGTTGACTTACAAACATAAACATCACAGTGCTGAATTCTGGTATTAATTTTTTTTTTCTTTACCAGAAACTGAGTGATATGGAAGTTGACAGATGAACGTGAAATGGTACAGAGCTACAATTTACACACAGGCAACCTGACCCCCAAGTCCAGACTCTTAGTGCCTGTCGATTCTGAGCAGATGAGTGGAAGAGCATCCAGGCAGTCAGATTTTATCTTTGTGGAATTAAGTAGAAGTCACATTTGGAAACCAACCTGGTATAAACAAGTCAAATGAACTATGGGTAGTGAGTCAATGATTTGCTCCAGAGAAAGGTGCCCTGACCAATCCTCCTGTGCAAACTTCGTGAAAATGTGGCGTTAAATGTGGCCGCTCAGCTGTGTGAAGGCAGCCTTCTCAACCAGCCCACGGCCCAAGCCGGCTGCCTTCCATGATTGCTGCTCTGCCTCTTCCTCCTAGTACAAGTGACAGACCCTCATACCAAGCTCTCTGCCCTCCCCCTGGCTCCAGGTAGCCTCAGTGCCTTCCTGGGAATCTGGCTGTTGCCAGCTGCAAAGCGGGACAGGAGTTCACTGCAAGGTCACCCACACCCAGCAATTCATTCTTTCCCCTAACTGCCAGGCCAGCCTTTGACTATGGAAGCTCTGCTCACTCAGAGTTCAAAGCCTACTTTCCCTGGACCAGGGGGCCTGCCTGGGGTGTCTGGGATCTGGAAAAGCAACAGAACTATAGAAACCTAGGAACTGACAGGTAGGCTCAGGAAAGGCTTTCTCACAGGCAAGAAGTTGAAAAAGGATGATTCTTGGGCTCTTAGTAAAATAGCATTTCAGCTGGACTTGGGACTCTTCGGTGAGGGGTGGCAGGCCCTCCACACAGAAGAGAGTGTGAGCACTGGGCCTGCGGTTTGCAGTACCTTCTCCTCTTCCCAGAGCACAACAGAGAGGAGTGTTCCTGACCCAACACGTGGAATCCCAAGTTTGTAATCCTCCAGCTTTCTTAAATCACATAAGTCACAAGAATGTCCTCTGCACATGGGCAGGTGTCTGTGTTTTATATGAACCATGTTTCCATGGTAAATAGATGTTAAGAATTTCCAAAGGACAGACAGTGTCACCAACAGCAGAGAGTGGAGCCTCTGGCTGCCTCGTGTTTGAAAGCGTTAAAAATAAAGACAACATTGACATTTGGGGTTGTAATGTGATGGAATTACAGTCTTTTAAAGGCAAAAACCACTTATCTACACTACATGTAATATTCAGTGTTTTGTTCACTTGTCTAATTGGATTAAAATATTTAGCTCCCTTTAAAATCTTGATTGTGAATTTATATAGCAAAATGTAATGTCTGACTTGGGAAGCAATAAGTGGAGCAAATGTATCTGAAGCAATATAAAATTCAATTTATTTTTCCTCTGTGATTTTTATTCTGAAATAATTCACTCTTGGACAAAGTGAATGTTAAAAGAAGAGTAAGTTTGGCTTAAATAAAGCTCTATGTGCTTTTCACTATTAATTACCACAGAGCCCTCTGTTTAAAAAAAAAAAAAAACAAGTTAAAGTATGCTATTTGAGTTGGATGGGGAAGTTTCTCTGAGGGTCATGTTAGAAATGTAGTTCCAGGGGTCTTACGTCATTCTGTAGAAACACTCAGGCAGCAGGGAGTTAATGACATTTTAGCTGCATATGTTCAAGTTTATTTAAAAAAATATGCAAGTCACTTTGGTTGACAGTGTCTTGTACACAGTTTTGAAAGAATCAGGGCAAACTTTAACAGAGTCAGTTTTTATTTGAAAAATATTTTCTGGGAATGTATCAGTGTTTATTTTTGAGACTGACAATTCGGGTGAAAATCAGGATAAAAACAAAAAAACAACAATTTGGTTGAAATCAAATTGTTTGTTTTCATCTATTTAGAATTCTTTCCAAAAAATCTTGGTTCAGGAGGAGCCTTTTAAATTTATTTTATTCAGTGTATTTGCTGTTCTATTCAAGCACCATCTGTCTTGCAGGTAGCAGCTAACTTTGGGGAAGTTTCTAAGTCAGCTGGGTGAAGGACCCCAGGGCTCTGGGAAGGACCACAGCAACCATGTGAACACCTCCAAGTCCCAACCTGGTGGTGGCAGTGACGCATTCTTGCAGACGCCGCCGCCTCAGCTCTGCATAAGCCTACACACCCTCACTTGAGCAGCCAGACTTCCAGTGCCTCCTTCCTCTCTGCCTCAGGTCGCCCACCGGCCTTTTCTCCCTTGGTCCCTGTCTGTGTCTTGCTTCTTGTGCTTGTTTTCAGCTCTGTTCTCTGAGTCTTTTGGTGTAATGAGATAATGTCGACAATCTTGAATATAATCACATATGGTTGCTGGATCCATGCACAAGTTTAAATCAAATTAGAAAGGAAATTCACTGCCAAGGATGCTTAAAAGTCATAGGTCCAACTGATTAACCATTGATAAGTCAGTTGCAGACTGTTTCTAAACTGTAAAAGCGATTCATATGGAGGGGCTAATAGGGAATCACTCCCCAAGCTGAACACTGAGGACTGAGCCAAACAGCTTGCTTCAGATGATGGCTACTAGACAATGCAAACAAGTTGAAACCATATTCATTACCAAAGACGTGTATAAACAAATAAAATCATCTTGATGTTTAAAAGAATCCTTTCAGTGTACAGATAATTCTGTTTTCCCCCTCCCAGCTGCCATTCTCCCTAAGACAAGACTCTTATTTCCTCACCAGCTGGCTCCACCCTTTCTGGCCAGATGTTCAAGCCTTCAGGCTCTGGGTCACAAACTCTGACCGTTCTCCCTGCTGTCAGGCCTTGCCTAACCTCCCCTGGGACAAAAGTTCTCCACCATCCCTCACATCACCACTACCAAGTTCTGCCACTCTCAACTCCCTAAGAAGAGGTGTGAGTGTTACTGGTCAACCTAGTCTGCAAACAAAAGATAGAGCTCTGGAGATATTCACTGACTGAATAGGGGATGTAGGGGTAATGTGTTTGGGGTAAAGTTGAGGTAGTACATTAACATCCCAATTTTTCCTCCAAGTACCATGAAGTTTTGAAAGCTATTTTCAGGAAGTTTCTCCTCCCCCACCCCCCAGAATGAGGCAGGAGATTAAGAAAGCCATTGTTTTTATTCAGCCGTAAATTAAGAACAAGCCAAAGCTCAAGCCTTGGCTTAGCAGTTAGCATCTGAGCCATGCTCATTCATCAGTCCACAGGGCCAGCCCCACTCTTGCCAGGATGGTTCCCTGCACAGCAATGTTGTTGAAGGGAAAATGGGGATTCTCATGACCAAAAATGTGGTATAGTTAGGACTATGACTATCTCCCTCTGGTAGACATGTTGCCTTTCATGTTTCAGAATTTAAGCAGAAACAATTTAGAATAATTAAGCCTTCTATACAGCTAGACACTTTCTGTCAGAGGCCTCCAGAGCAGCTAGCTCTGAGCTCCCCCATCAGTCATCTGGCTCAAGGCATGAGGTTCATTCAGCCCCAGGCACAGATCAGAAGGAAGTGACTCAGCTTCAGAGCAGCTGCCCAAGCCAGAAAATATCCATTCTTTTTTGGGCATTGGGTGGTCAGAGATTTTCTAGAGTTTGACATGCAAAATTAAGTTATTATGCCTCATGCATCCAGGCTGAGTAAATGGGAAGCTTTAGCTAAACCAACTCTAAACCAGAGATGAAGGCAAATCCAGATGCTTAAGAGCTGTAACCAGAGGACAATCTCCAGAAAAGCAGTGAGTATGGCTTGTCACCCTGGAAGGCAAGGTTCCCACATACCTGCTCGGTGGAGAACAGCAGCCATATTCACCCAAGGACTGATTTGAAGCTTAACTCACAATTCACGTTTGTTCAGTGGCAAAATAAAACACATGACAAAGAGCCAAGCGCATGGACTTGAATCGAGTCTAATGCAGCACGAAGTTGGAGAGAACTTTGGGCTGAGATATTCAGCACAGAGCCTGCAAACCTGGATCCCTCCCTCCTCTTTGAACACACTGGTGTCTGCTACAGAAAACCAACATTTTCTCTACCAAATTTCTTTTGTTGTCTCCATAGTAAAATAACTCCAAATGTAATATTTGAATCTGAAGGTCCCTTTAGAGACGAGCCAGATGGGCCAGTATCAGATAGCAAAGGATGGTCAAATCACTTCTGTTGCTTCAGGCAAGGGAAGAAAGACTTGCTAGTTTTTCTGAGGGTTTTTTGAGGTTTTTTTGTTTTGTTTTGTTTTGTTTTAATGCATTTTGTGAAAATTTTGCAATTCATTTGGCAGTTACCAGATTTTTAAAGCCCTGGAAGAGGTTCCTCAGCATTGATGGTCCATGTTAAGATCTAAGTGTGCTGTAAAGCGGGCAGATGGGGAGTTAAAAGGCAAACCCCGCATTGCAATGATCCAGTGCAGAAAAGGGAGGAGACTGAGATATGTTCTCAGTATGTGTAAGACACCCTACAATGCTAGTTCTGAAGTAGGTCTTGGCTACTGGAGGCCCAAAGATGAGTAATGCCATGAGTCACAGCCCTTGCAATCCTGTGTGACAAGGCCTCGCACCTGCCTGGAGACCCAGTGGCCCAAGTGGCCCTGAACACTGGCTGACCAGGACTAATGCTGGTCTACTGGGGCTCTTCCACAGGACTGGCTGCACAACTTGGGTTCTGACCTCAGCCCAACCCTCATAGGTAGAATAGGAGGGAACAAGGTGCCTGAACACATCTAAGAAGTGGGTGGGAGGGAGAAGTGAGCATCTTCCTGTCACCACTGGCTCCAAAGGGCCTCTGCCCTGTCCTCTGCTTCTCCCCCAGGACAAATTATAGGAGAGGAGAGAGGAAAAGAACCCTGACATGTCTTTGGCCTACAAAGTCCTGCCAAGCACCACACAGCTACATTCATTTAACACTTCCAAATTCCCTTTGTGTTAGGTTATACACATGTAGAAAACTGAGGCTTAGAAGAGACCTAAGTGACTTTCCCAGGGTCTCACAACAATGACAGAATCTCAAATCACTCTCTGCTTTCTCTGGCTCCAAACGCTTCAGAGGTTCTCAAATCCAAGTGTCTTCCAGAATTTCCCAAGAAGCTTGTTAAAATGTAGATTCACAGGCCCTGCTCCCAGAAATGCTGACTCAGTGTATGTGAGGGGGAGCCCTGGAAGTCATGTTTATTTACTTAGTCCTTTCACAAGTGTCCTGGAGGACTGTGGGTGCATGGTCTGTGGTGTAGATGGAGTGGCATGCATTGCACTTTTCCCTGGGGGCAGTTTCAGAACCATCAGAGGAGAAAGTGCCCGGGTGGACCACCTCCTCAGCCCTGAGCTAGTGTCTGGCACCCAAGAGGTGCTCAGTTACTATCTGTGGAATGAATGTGCACTTTGCAGAGAGATTTGGTGGGCTAGGTTGAGGAGGGGAGGGAGAAGTCAGTATTTAGAAGTTCCTATATCCCATATCCCATAACCCAATATCCAGTCAGCGTGTGGTGATTTTGAAAGAAGAATGAGATGGACAATTTCTCATCATTTTCATTTCCAGACACATTTTTCCAATTAATCATCCCAAGTGCTTTCTGCGTGAAGTCTGTAGGCATTCAGGAGCACCTGGGTAGAATCCTAATTAAAGGCCAATGTCATAGCCAGCCCATGGACCCCCTCGTTATCCTAACAGATCACTTGCTAGGGCCAAAAGCACAGCCTTTCTGGCAGGAATAGAGCAGTTTAGCATGTTGTTGTTGTTGTTAAGTGCCGTCGAGTCGTTTCCGACTCATAGCGACCCCATGCACAGCAGAACGAAACACTGCCCGATCCCACGCCAGCCCCACAATTCCTGCTATACTTGAGCTCATCATTGCAGCCACCATATCAATCCATCTCGTTGAAGACCTCCCCCACTTTCGTTTATGCATTTTAATTCCATACTCTTAAACTCACCTGGACACTTTCTTCCCTCCATTATCCCTGCTGGTGGCCCTAGGTCTAACCTGAACAGCAAAAGCCTGGGCAGTGGAGTTAGGCTTAGATTTCATTTGCAGGTTCCCTACTTAATAGCTGTATACATTTGTTTGAGCCTCAGCTTACCTATCTGTAAAATAGAGACAATAATACCAACCTTGCATGCTTGATCAAAGGGAAAGGGTTAATGGACATCATAAATGTAACAAGGGATTAGCCAGTCTGCAAGCACTCAAAATATCAACCTGATTATAAGCTAGTTTAGAACAGCATTCCTCTGCAGCCCATTCATGAAGACTCCCTGCTTAGAAACACCACTTTCCTCAACCAATTCAAATCCTATGCATCCTTCAAGGGCACTTCAAGGCCTACCTCCTACCAAAAGCCTGCCCTGACTTTGCAGTCCTCTCCTCCTCCCCCACTCTCCCACCCTCCACAGTGCAGCCTGCACAGGGAAGCTCAGTGCTCAGCCTGGTTTGCTGACTCATGGGCATGGCCTCTTCTCCTTCTCTTGTTTTGTTACAGTTGATAACAGCCATTGAGTTAGCTCCAACTCATGGTAACTCTATGAGTCCATTGTTGCAGCCACTGTGTATTTTGAGTGCTTTCCCACGTAGGGGGCTCATCTTCATACACTTTACCAAAACCAAACCAAACTCACTGCCATCGAGTCGATTCCAACTCATAGCGAGCCCCCTTGGGTTTCCGAGACAGTAAATCTTTACAGAACTAGATTGCCCTATCTTCCTTCTGTGGAGTGGCTGGTAGGTTTCAACTACCAGCCTTCTGGTTAGCAGTCAAGTGCCTTAGGATCCATCTCCAGACCCCAGTGTGTCCTCTGGTGGGCCGACTCCACCCTAAGAACTACACCTGATGATGGGATTGTACAGTACCTGGGATCTCAGGTGTTCCACCTCCTCTGACAGGCTCTGTCTCTCCAGAAGGAGCTGGTTCTGCTTGTTGAGGAGCTGCACCAGCTGCTGGGCGGTGGCCTGGCTGTGCTTGTCCAGCTGCCTTAGCCTGGAGAGAAACCCACCACAGAATGAAAGAGGGGCCCACAGACTTCCCACAGGTGGGAGGGGATGCTGGCAGACATAAGCCCTTTAAACACTTTCCCTTGCTATGTGTAATAAACTATGATTCCAAAGTGTAAGCAGCTGGAAGCCCAGGGTGGCCCTGAGGTGCAAGGTTTGGGAGTAGTGGGCCCTTGGTAAGCACTTGTGAAATTGAATGGACTGGTCTCAAACATGGAAGGGAACTGGGAGCATTCTCAATGAGTTATCAACTAGAAAAATGCACAGATAAGTTGAATTAGTAGAGGAAAACCCAAAACCAAAAGCTCACAAGCAGAGGTCAGAGATGAGAGCCTACATGCCTCCAGTGTTCAGCTGGAAAGGCCTCTCACTGGCTGAGCAGACGGCCTGCCCAGGCTGGGGAAGTGGGCAAGGGATGATGGAAACACTGAAGTAAGGGTTTTCCATTATTAATCACTCAATCATGTGCTGCAGCATAGCTGACCAGATGTCTTTAAGATCCTAAATTTGTCATTCTGCTGATGGGCTCTCCTCTCCAGACTTGCTAATTCACTCAAACTATTATCCTCATTTGTCCATAGACAGCTTCTGGTGGCCAGCAGCACATGCACACGTGGACATGTGGCTTTGGATTAAATTCAGAGCTGAACAACTACCCAGACTATTCTGGAAAAGAAGTAAAATGGCGTATGCCCTTCCTCACAACCATCTCTGATTAAAAGCACTGACAGGGTAACCTATGTTTTCACGTTTCAGGGTGCATTTCAAACTCCAGCTGCATGCCCAGCATCAAGTCAGGGACTTCACAGACTCTGGCCTTAGGCTGCGCTCAAGTTCTCTTGCAGCTGCAGTTTTGGTGGGCTCCAAGCACAACTTGACATTTACAAGGCCACAGATTTAATCTCAGGGTGGAGGCAAGTTGGCTTACAGCATCTGGGGACAGGCACAACTGCATTCTGGGACACCTAACAGTATTCCAGTTACTTTACTCATGCTCTCTTCAGTCTCTTCTGCAAAGTATGATCTACATTGCCAGTACTGCACCTACCACCAGCCACTACCCACCCTTCTCAACTTGGATCATTTTGCTGGAGTCTTTGTTCCAATTAGGAGCTCTGTGATTAAGGCATTAGGCTGATAACCGTTTGGTCAACCTTTTGGTTGGTGGCTTAAGCCCACCAGCCGCTCCGAGGGAGAAAGATGAGGCAGTCAGCTTTCGTAAATATTTATAGCCTTGGAAACCCTATGGGAGTCGCTATGAGTTGGAATCAACTGATGACAGTGGGTTTGGTTGTTCTAATTGCCACAGCAGGCAGTCCTTCCTGCCACTCCATCCCTCATCCCTGTCCCCTCCTCTGAACACTATGGCTCCCTTCTCAATCACAGCCAGCATTCTGCTACTTTTAGTCATTTGCAGGGTGAGGGGGTGGGGGAACAGGAGAAACTTGCAGCTGGGAGCAAAGCCTCAGCACTGTGCATGCTCGAACTGCCCGTCCCATCCCTTCAAGCTGAGGCCTTGGCCTGCCCACCTCCCATGGTTCCATGGTGCCAACTTGTATCCTGCTTTCCTGCTTGTCTGTAAAGAGCTGCAGGTACTAAGGACATAGGTTAGTTCTCGTCCTGTGTCTGTAACTGTTCAGGGCCGGGTTCGCTCAACCCCAGGCTGGGCTGCATTCTTTGCCCAACTTTCCAGGTCCCTGGATCAGATGGAGCTAAGAACAGCAAAGGTCTGCTATCCAATTGTGAGTTATTCCTGGCTCTGTATTGTAAGAATGATAGTAACCCCTGCCCCTCCCCCCACACACACACTGCCCAGCTGTCCTTCCTTTGATCTTGAAGGAGGAGAAATGTTTCCTTCTGGTGATGTTATGGGCATCCCCACTCTGGAAAGACAATCACCTCAGTCATGCTTGTTATGTGAGGCCGACTTTACCCAAGAGTGTGGTCTCCAGACCACCACACTGGGGGCAGGTCAAACAGCAGCTTCTCTGGTACTGGCTTCTGAGTCACCACTGCTGGGTGGCTATACCTGGGAGAGAAGCCCTGGCCAACAGCCTGGAGGATGGGAGGGGGAATGCCAACATCCAAGAGCCTGCTCAAGTGGGCAGGATGGTTAAGTAGCACATCTGCCGGCTGGCCCACTGCCATATGCTCTGACATATGACCTATGCAGACTATATTTACTTGAGCACCTACTCTGTTGGAGCACTGGAGTGTAACCATTGAAGATGCAGAGATGATGAAAACAGTCTTTTTTCCTTGAGAAGCTGACTAATCTAGCATTTGAACATTTAAATCAGACAGGCAGCAATAACTCTCTCTAGACCCTTAGGTGACTTTTCCTTCCAACCAAGTGGAGGTGGAGCTGGGGAAGAGTCACAGGTATAACAGCTACTGAGGACAACAAAGCCCACTGGCTTCAGCCTTGTTCAAAAGAAGTGAACAGAAACATGGAATAAATAAATGCCACCATTAAGTTTCAGTGGCAAGAAGGACTTCCAAGTGGTTGTTCTCCATGTGGTACCTGTGGGGCCTTGCCTGGGCTTTGATCAATGAGATAGCAGGCCTACGGGCTGGTGAGGTCAGTATGCGGTTCTGGGCTCTGGAAAAGGGGATGCTGCTCGATCCTGAGCCATCAGCAGAAACAAAGCTGCTTCAGCAGCACAAACAGCCCACTGTGGGCTGGCTGCCTGAAATGGCTCCCATTCCTGCAGAGGCTTTGCTCCTATGGTGTCCTCAGAACCTAGAAGGAGCTCATTTGACAGGCCATGCTTTGTAAACTGTGGGCGTTGGCCCCCTGCAGCAGATACCTGAGGGCTAGGTCCTGCCCAAATGGCTGCATCAAGTCTTCAGTGTGAGTCGGAATCAAAGCAGGAAGCCATTGCCACAGTCCCTGTGCAAGCATCAAGCCCTGCTGAGGTGGGCCCTGGGAGAAAATTGGCCTTCCCACCTCCCTTCCCTCTGGGAGGCCAATACCCTCACCCTCACCCTCATCCCAGCTGAGGAGCTAAGGATATATATACAGTTGACTCATGTCCTAGGAGAAAATTACCACAAAGTTACAGTAGTGAAGAAAAGAGATTTTATTCAGCATATGCAGCAAAGAAAAAACAAAGGTGGGAAACAGCTAGATAAGTCATTAGAACAATGTCTGTCTTGAGTCTGACAAACAGCACAAAGCCAACAGTATATATAAAAATTTCAAGTCAGTAAAAGCGTCACCTTTCCATAGATTTGCTAAAAATCTACTGAATTATTGTGATTGTTTTTCAAATAATCATTGGTGTAAGTTTTCAGTAACAACAGTCAGGAGGGTTTTCTTTGGTCCAATAAACCAAAAAAGGAAGAAGAATAGGAATTGCCCTATATCAAAATGATTTTTTTTGTTCTAAGAAGGATAAGCCCAGGAAAGTTCCCTAGTCCTCTGTGTAAACCCACTGTCATCGAGTTGATTCCAGGTCATAGCAACCCCCATGGGGTTTCCAAGGCAATAAATCTTTACAGAAGTAGATTGCCTCATCTTCCTTCCTCGGAGTGAATGGTAGGTTTAAACTACTAACCTTCTGGTTAGCAGTCAAATGCCTTAGGCACTGAACCACCAGAGCTCCTTAGCAACCTCCATAGGGTTCCATAAAACTTTACAGAAGCAGATCACCTCATCTTTCTGCCACTGAGTGCCTGGTGGGTTCAAACCACTGACGTTTTGGTTAGCAGCACAATGCCTTAGCCATAGCACTACGAGAGCTCAATAGTCCTCTGTCTAAGCACTAGTTAATCTACTCTTCCTGAGGGAAACTGCCTTTCCCTGGATTTTCCTGGATTGGTCAGGTCAGGAGCATTGGGAAAGTAACATCGAGAACTCAAAACTGCATCTGCATTTATGTCAAGGCTCCAAATGGAGTCAGGGCTCCAACTGTAGGATGCAGCCTTGCGCAAACCAAATGCTTTTTACATTTTAGTCTCTAATGCACTCATTTCTACCCTAACACAAACACTCCAAGCAGTTCTTCTTTATTTTCCTCCCTTTAAAAATCATGCACCTTTGTTTTTTGGGGGTCAGTCATTCCACATGCAGCAATGAAATCAGTCACAGCCTGGAAAAGGTAAAAACAACAACAAAACCAGACCTACATTTGTAAAACAACAAAGGAGACTAAAACAGATCTCAGATAACAGCAAACTTCCAAGTAAAATTTTGCTGAAGAGAATTAAAAAATGGTTGCAGCAGTATATTGACAGGGAACTTCCAGAAATTCAAGCTGGATTTAGAAGAGGATGTGGAATGAGGAATATCATTGCTGATGTCAGATGGATCTTGGTTGAAAGCAAAGAATACCGGAAAGATGTTTACCTGTGTTTTATTGACTATGCAAAGGCATTTGACTATGGATCATAACAAATTATAGATAACATGGCAAAGAATGGAAATCCCAGAACACTTAACTGTGCTCATGAGGAATCGTTACACAGCCCAGGAGGCTGTTGTTCAAACAGAACAATGGGATAATGCATGGTTTAAATCAGGAAGCGTGTGTGTCCAGGCTGTTTCACCACACTTATTCAATCTATATGCTGAGCAAATAATCTGAGAAACTGGATTACATGAAGAAGAACATGGCATCAGGATTGGAGGACTACTCATTAACAACCTGCGATATGCAGGTAACACAACTTTGCTTGCTGACAGTGAAGAAGATTTGAAGCACTTACTGATGAAGATCGAATACTACAGTCTTCAGTATGGATTACACCTCAACATAAAATAAATATCCTCACAACTGGACCAGTAAGCAACATCATGATAAATGGAGAAAAGATTGAAAGTTGTCAAGGATTTTATTATACTTGGATGCACAATCAACAACAATGGAAGCAGCAGTCAAGAAATCAGACATTGTATTGCATTGGGTAAATTTGCTGCAAGGGACCTCTGTAAAGTGTTAAAAAGCAAAATTGTCACTTTGAAGACTAAGGTGAGCCTAACCCAAGCCATGATATATTCAATCACCTTATGGATGTGGAAGTTGGACAATGAATAGGGAAGACTGAAGAAGAACTGATGTCTTTGGATTTTGGTGTTGGTGAAGAATGGTGAACATTCTGGACTGCCAGAAGAACAAACAAATCTGTCCTGGAAGAAGTGCAGCTGGAATGCTCCTTAGGAGAATGGCCAGACTTCGTCTCACCTACTTTAGTCATGTTGTCGGAAGGGACCATTCCCCAGAGGATATCATGCTTGGTAAAGTACAGGGTCAGCAAAAAAGGAGAAGACCCTCAACAAGATGGATTGACACAGTGGCTACAAAGATGGGCTCAAGCACAAGGATTGTGAGGATGGAGCGGAAGCAGGCGGTGTTTTGTTCTACTGTACACAGGGTCGCTGTGAGTCAGAGGTGACTCAGGGCATCTAACAACAACAACAATATTATGAAGATTATGAAGATTATAAAAAAAATATTATTTTAATTAAAATGCTATTTTTGGAAAAGCCCACCCACAAACAGTGCATGACCCAGACTATACTCTGTTGAAGAGTGTTTCATTACCATTAATTAGAAGAGATTTCTTAAGGTGACCTACAGACACATAATCTCTTATTAGTTATTGCTCTCATTTTTAAGATATCCTTTTAAGTTCTTCAGCCAACCACAGCTGCAGCTACCACCACTGTAACTACCACCCCTGTTAACATTTGCTGAGCCCCTGGGCTTATCCCATTACACTGATTATCTAATTAAAATTCCTCTAGAATCCTATCAGGTAGGTGCTAGTATTATCATTCCATTTTACGGATAAGAAAACTGAGGCTAAACGCTTAAATTAACTTGTGCAAAGTCACACAGCAAGTAAGTGGTAAAGCTTGGATTCAAATCCTGTGTTTTTAACCATTATTAGTGGTTAATTAATTCATGGAATTAACTCAGCAAGCTGACCAGCCTGCGTTAATAAACATCTCTCAATACTGGGAATACATCAAGAATGACAAACAGTACCTGCCCTTAGGGACTATTAGTGAGAGATTTAGAAACAAATAAGTGCTGAATTCAACAGGATATTCTGAGGACAGAAAGGCAAGTGGTCACTAAGGCAGGCAGGCAGGAGGTCCAGAAAGGGTCTACTTAAGGTATAGCTCATCATGATAATAATAATGGCATCTACTGAGTGTTTATTACATGCCAGGCACTGTGACAATGCTTATTATTTATTAACTTTCTTAGTGGTCACAACAATCCAATCCAGGCAGGAACTATTATCCCCATTTTAAGGATGAATAAACTGAGGTTCGTTGTTGTTAGGTGCCTTGAGTCAGCTCCAACTCATAGTGACCCTACATCCAACAAAACAAAACACTGCCCAGTCCTGCATCAGCCTCACAATCCTTGCTATACTTGAGCCCAGCCACTGTGTCAATCCATCTCATTGAGGGCCTTCCCATCTTTGGCTGACCCTCCACTTTACCAAGCCTGATATCCTTCTCCAGGGAATGGTCCCTTCTGACAACATGACCAAAGTAGGTGAAATGAAGTCTGGCCATTCTCGCTTCCAAGGAGCATTCCTGCTGTACTTCTTCCAGGACAGATTTGTTAGTTCTTCTAGAAGTCCATGACACTTTCAGGATTTGAGTTGTGCCACACCACAACTCAAAAGTATCAACTCTTCTTTGCTCTTCCTTATTCATTGTCTATCTTTCACATGCATATGAGGTGACTTATTATTATTTTATTTTTTTTTAACTAAGGTATCAAAAAACTGAGGCATAGGTAAGATAAATGACTAGTCACTCTTCTAGTAAACTGGGATGTGAAGAGACAAGTGGGTGTTGCTCTGTCAGGGGCCAGGGGCAGGACAGTACCATAAGGGAGGCAGTAATGCAATTGAATGGGAGTGTCTGGGAGCTATGAGCTGGGCCTGTAGTGAGACTAGAGGCTGAGAGCTGCTCAGAGGAAGGTAACACTGAACTGAACAAAGCTTTGTAAGCCAAACTGACATATATGGCCTTTATCCTGAAGACAATGATGGTGTCATTGACCAAGAGGACAAGAAGAGGCACTGGCTTGGAGTAAAGGGGAGGAGTTTTGGTTAAGATGAATCTGAGGCACCTGTGTGACACAGGTAGTGATGCCCACAAAGCAGTTAAGTAGATTGGAACTGAGGATGAGACAGAGTTGGGGCTCTATCTGCAGAAGAATTAAGCCATTCAAGTTTCTCCCAGGAAAGTTTGGTAAAGATTTACAATTGGGGAAGTTTGCTATACAGATATCCAGATCTCCCACAATCTACTGGCTAAGAAATGTTGCTGGAGTGAAAGAGAAGAGGGGCAAGTACAGAGCCTTGGAGAATAGCAACAGTGAAAAGAGGACAAGAAGCCAGCAAGATACTGGGGAAGATGAAAGAAGGTAGGAGGAAACCCAAGGGAGAAGAACTTGGAGGTCAAGGAAGGCCAGACTCTCAAGAAGGAGCATCCAGTTTGTGTGAAATGCTGCTTCATGGTGGGATGACTGAAGAGGCAGGCACTGGGTGGCATCTGCCAGAGCTCTGCAGGGAGGTGGGAGCAGAGGCTTAAGCAAGAGGAGGGAAGAAGGGAGACAGAAGGGCTTGGCTGAGGGAAGGTGGGTAGGGGAGCAGTGGATGGGAGGGACTTGAGCCCAGGGAAGGAAATCCTAGAGAAGAAAGGGAAATCTCAAGGCAGAGGACGGATGGATGGAAGGAAGGCACCTTGAGCAGAAAACTGGGAGCCTCCTCTTTCAGGCAGGAAGCAGGCAGACACAGTGGCAAGCAGCTGAGGGAGCTCACATTCAGTAGCCTATATTTTCTCCCAGGAGCTCTGGTGGCATAGTGCCTAAGGCATTTGACTGCTCACCAGAAGACTGGTGGTTCAAACCCGCCAGCACCCCTCGTGGCTGGTAGGTTGGGCAACCCAGGTAGAGGGCATGGTTGTTTGCTGAGAGAAAAGAGGGAATGCAGTGGGGTGGCAGTGGAGAGCTGTCATGGGGGAGATGAGGGCACTGGCTAGGGCCAGGAACACAGCTGCCAAGCTGAGGTGAGGCACAGGTTCTGTGGCCACAGCCACTCTGAGTGAACCTTTCCAGGGACCACACCTCTTTTTCCACCCAGGGAAGGTCTGGTTCTGCTCAACTCTGCCCGTGCCCCCAACAACCCCCGCCCCACCACCACTGCTGGAAGCCTTCTGCTCCTCCTACCTTGAGACCTTTGAATTGCCCTTCCCTCTACCTGGAATGTTACTCCTCTTGATCTTCACAGGGCTGGGGAGTTCTTTTCAAGTTTCAGGTCTTAATTGTCATTTTGACAGGCCACAATTACTTGTTCTGTTTGGGTGTCTTATTTTTAGCCATTTGTCTACAGGCATTAAGTGACTGATTGTGAGAGTGGACTGCTGTCAGCCAGGAGAGCCATTTAACTTATGTTAAGTCTGTGGAGGCAGCAGCCCCTGCTGTGGAAAAGACTCCAAGCAGTATGCACACCACACAGGCTTCCACACAAAGAGGAGAGACAGCACCATCCTTTTTAGAGCTCAAATCCTAATCAAGACCCTTCTTTCCCAAGGCCTATGTCTTACCAGAGACCCCAGAACACACTGGTTATCTGCACTGTGATGTCATGATGCTCCAGGAGCTGTGCCCAGGCCAGGCCCTGACAGGGTAGGAGATCTCCATTCTCCCATGAAGAACCTGGTACTCCTTTTACCTTCACAGAGCCAGCCCGTCCACGAGAAAGGACCTTTCTAGGCCACTTTGTAACCCAGGTTAATGTTGGTTGCCACATCCTAACCAAGGGCTCAGGGACCATTTCCTTAAGGATCTACAGGTACATAGTTGGCACTTCTAGGGTAGAACTGGTGACTTTTGGGGGAGGAGCAGCTGTAACCACTCTGGCCTAGTGGTCAGCACGGGGTCTTCTGTGCTTAGGCATGCCAGGAACTACAGGAGTGGAAGGGGCAGTGCTTACCATGGGAACACAACATGCAGAGGACTCTTGGGGGGGGGGGCAAGCAGCTCTCTATTGGTCCAACAGTGATCTTCTCAGCCACACCCCACAAGTGTGATCAGAACCAGTGGGTTTTTTTTTTTTTTTTTCTTTTTTTAAATACACAAGACTTCAAGATGAGATGGAGCAAGTGGTGAAATACAAAACAACTTTATAGATCTCAGTGGGCTGGGGAAAATATCTTATGCAAAACAGAAGCAGTGCAAGCTGCCAGCTCTGGTCCTCTGCTTCAGACACTCATTTGCTATGAATACTGTGAAAGCAAGTGAGTACATATATTTGAATTTTATTATGTTGTATGTGATACATACAAAATATATGCAGTGTGTAAATAAGTTATGAGGTATAATAATCAAATGAACACTTGTGAACCTAGCACAATCACCACAGGCCAGCACCCTTCGCTGCTTCTCCAGCCCAGCCCCATTCTCTCCTGAGGGGCCCAGCAGCTTCATGCACGCATTTTTTCTTAATTAGAGGTTTTAGTTTCACTCAGTCATTTCACCTGGGAGCTGGATATTGTTTTGGTTGGTTGATTGTTTTTAGGGACATAATGTCTTTTGTCTTAAAAAGGTTTCAGACCAGGGTCCTTTCTTGTGGTCACTCTGGCTACAGCAATACTTTTCCTTCCCCTTCTTAGAAAAGTCTTTTTAAAACGCTTAGATCCATAATTTCCCTGGAAGTAGGGGCCTCTTCATGGAAATGAAGAAATCTGTCAACCAATAGATGGGTTTAAAAGGTGCAAATGTTTTTACTGTAAACTATGCACTTGTTTTTCTACTGTTGTTGTTGTTGTTGTTATGTGCTGTTATGTTGTTGTTATGAGTGAACCTGACTCATAGCGACCCTTCCTTGGGTTTCCGAAGCAGTTATCACTACGGAAGTAGATTGCCCCTTTCTACTACTCCTAATAAAAAACAAAACACACCAAACTGCTGTCAAGTTGGTCCTGACTCATAGAAACCCCTCCTTGGGTTTCTGAGGTGGTATTTCTATGGAAGTAGATTGCCTAGTCTTCCTTCCAAGGCGTGGCTGGTATGTTTGAACTACCAGCCTTCTGGTTAGCAGTCAAATGCCTTAAATGCAATGCAACGCACTGCCGTCAAGTAGGATCTGACTCATAGTTACCCTTCCTTGGGTTTCTGAGGTGGTATCACTATGGAAGTAGATTGCCCAACCTTCCTTCTGAGGAGCAGTGGTGGGTTTGAACCCCCAGCCTTCTGGTTAGTAGTCAAATGCCTTAGCCGTACCCTCTAAAATGGAGCTCTGGTGGTGCAGTGCCTAAGGCATTTGAATGCTAACCAGAAAGCTGGAAGTTCAAATCCACCAGCTGCTTTGCAGAAGGACAATGAGGAAATCTACTTCTACTTCCAAGGTTTGTTATTGTTGTTGTTAGGTGCCATCAAGTCATTTCCGACTCATAGCAACTCCATGCATAGCAGAACGAAACACTGCCCGATCCTGCACCAGCTCCATGATTCCTGCTATACTTGAGCCTATCATCACAGCCACTGTGTCAATCCATCTCATTGAAGGCCTCCCCCTCTTTTGTCGACCCTCCACCCTACCAAGCATGACATCCTTCTCCAGGGAATGGTTCCTTCTGACAACATGACCAAAGTGGGTAAGATGAAGTCTTTCCATTCTTGCTTCCAAGGAACATTTCGGGTGTACTTCCTCCAGGACAAATCCATTAGTTCTTTTAGCAGTCCATGGTACTTTCAGCATTCTTCGCCAGCACCACAACTCAAAAGCATCAACTCTTCTTTGGCCTTCCTTATTCATTGTCCAGCTCTCACATGTATAAGAGGCGATTGGAAATATCATGGTTTGTGTCAGGCCCACCTTAGTCCTCAAGGAGACATCCTTGCTCCTCAGCACTTGAAACAGTTCCTTTGTGATTGACTTTCCCAATGCTACACGTCGTCTAATGTCCTGACTGCTGCTTCCACTGGCATCAATTGTAGAACCAAGCAACGTGAATTCTTTGACGACCTCACTCTTCCTTCCATTTATTGTGATGCTGCTCATTGGTCCAGTTCTGAGGATTTTTGTTTTCTTTATATTGAGACGTAATCCATACTGCAGACTGTATTATTCAACCTTCATCAGTAAGTGCCTCAAGTCATCCTCACTTTCAGCAAGCAAAGTTGTATCGTCTGTGTATCTCAGGTTGTTAATGATTCTTCCTCCAATCCTGATGCCACGTTTTTCTTCATATAGTCCAGCTTCTCAGATTATTTGCTCAGCATATAGATTGAATAAGTATGGGGAAAGGATACAACCCTGACACACTCCCTTCCTGATTTTAAACCATGCAGTGTCCCCTTGTTCCGTTCGAATGAGAGCCTCCTGGTTGAGGTACAGGTTCCTCATGAGTATAATCAAGTGTTCGGGAATTCCCATTCTTCTCAATGTTATCCATAATTTGTCATGATCCACACAATCAAATGACTGCATAGTCAATAAAACACAAGTGAACATCTTTCTGGTATTCTTTGCCTTGAGCCAAGATCCATCTGACAACAGCTATGATATCCCTTGTTCCACAACCTCTTCTGAATCCAGCTTGCACCTCTGGAAGTTCTCTGTCAATATACTGCTGCAACCATTTTTGAATTATCTTCAGTAAGATCTTACTTGCGTGCAATATTAAAGATATTGTTCTATAATTTACACAATCTGTGGGATCACCTTTCTTTGGAATGGGTACAAATATGGATCTCTTCCAGTCAGTTGGCCAGGTAGCTGTCTTCCAAATCTCTTGACATAACTGAGTGAGTGCCTCCAATGGGGCATCCGTTTGTTGAAATATCTCAATGGTTATTCCATCAATTCCTGGAGCCTTGTTCTTTGCTAATTCTTTCATTGCAGCATTTGTAATGCTATTGTATACTTAATAGACTACAGTATAATGTAAACATAACTTTTATATGCTCTGGGAAACCAAAAACAGCATATGATTTGATTTATTTGATACTTGCTTTATATTGCAGTGGTCTGGAATGGAACCTGCAATATTGCTGAGGGATGCCTGTACTAAACATAAGACCTGCAATTTTATGTAAAATACAATAAACAAACAAACAAACTCACTGTTGTCAAGTCTATTTGACTCATAATGACCCCTCCTTGGGTTTCCAAGGCAGTATCTCTACGGAAGTAGATTGCCCGTCTTCCTTCTGAGGAGTGGCTGATGGGTTTGAACTGCCAGCCTTCTGGTTAGCAGTAAAATGCCTTAGACACTATGCCACCAGAGCTCCCATAATAAAATACACTTTAACATATAATATCTTTGTTCCTCAAAAAGCAGCACATATATATTAAATAATTTTAAGTATGCTAATAAAATTTGCCATTTAATTTACAGAATCCCAGAATAACTGCAGGAGTGCAAGCCTTGGAAAAAGAAGACATGGGTTCAATGTCCTCACTGGCTCTTCTACCTTTGACAAGGGCTAATGGAGACAGGTTCTCCATTTATAAAACCAAGAAAATAATACCTCCAGACCTACTGAATCAGAAACTCTGGAAATAAGGGCCCAACTATGGGCCTTCTAGGAGTTCTGGTGGTATAGAGGGCAAGACATTTGGTTGCTAACCAGAAGGTCAGTGGTTCAAACCTACCAGCCATTCCATGGGAGGAAGATGAAGCAATCTACTTTGTAAAGATTTACAGCCTTTGGAGTCCAATGGGGGACACCATGAGTCAGAATTGACTCGATGGCAGTGAGTTCGGTTTTTTAGTTTTATGGGCGATCCTGATGAATGCTTGTGTGTATTATCTGATGTATCAGAAGGCATAATATTAACCACACAGAAAAAATGAGTTCTTCTGGAGAGTAATTTTTGTTTCACTCTAACTTTGACTATCGAAACAGCCAACCATCTAAATGAAACCTCCACTAGTTGGCTCCTAAAATGTTTTGGCATCAGTTAGGAGGCCAAAAACAAACATATGATGGCTCTGAATCTCAGTTCCCTCACAAGTAAAAGGAGAGGATAAATTAGAACAAGTGTTGACAAATTTAAGCCCATAGACCAAATCTGGCCCACTGCCTGCTTTTGTACAAACTGAAAGTTAAGAATAGTTTTTACATTTTTAAATGGATAAAAAAAAATCAAAGTAAGAATAATATTTTGTGACATGTGAACATTATGTGAAAGTCAACTTTCAGCATCCACAAATATAATTTTATTGGAACTGCCACACCCATTTATTTATGTATGGTCTATGGCTACTTTTGCACTGTAGTGGCAGAGTTGAGTAGTTGTGACAGAAACCATATGGGCTGCAAAGACTAAAATGTTTATTACCTGGCCCTTTACAGAAAAAAATTTCCATCCCCTAGACTAGAAGATGACTAAGTTCTTATCTAACTCCAAATTCCTACAATACTAGGACTTTACAGAATTCCACTATGTTCCTGTCTTCAAATATTGCCAGTTATATAGTCATAACATTGCACTTAGCTGTCCCAAGTTTAAGGTTATGAAAACCCAATTATTCTAGTTACTGCTCTAGGCAATTAATTTTGGTGAATAAATCATATTAATTTAAAGTGGTATACTTTCTTCCAACACTTAAAAATTGCTGCTGCATTTTTTTTTTATCATTCCATCTCATTAATATGGTCATATAGAATTATCAAGAATAAGCAATCTGCTTAGGAATCTGGAACACATTCTAGCCAGTTATCCTCACTCAGAAATTTAGGACAGTTTCAATGGCTGATTTTTCATTTAAATTTTCTTCACCCAAATCCACCATATTCCATAATGATTTCAAGAGTAATTCATTCTGAAGTTCTCCTGTATTGTTGCTGTGTGCCGTGAAGGTGATTCCAACTCATAGCGACTCTATGAGACAGAGTAGAATTGCCCCATAGAGTTTGCATCTGTACTGCTTCTTTAATTTGTTATTCCATCAAAGTCTCAATTAGCCTAGGCTGCCTAGAGAGATGATGAGGGGAAAGAGTCCTCCTTCTTTCTCCAAAAGAACCTCAGGTCACATTAGAGCTGACAGGCATCTTAGGGATCATTCAGTCTAAGTCCATTTCAGTGAAACTGAGGCCCAGAAAGTACAAGTGACTTGGCCAAGATCATGCAGCCTGTCTGTAGCAAATCTAGGGCTGAAATCCATTTCTCTTGATTCTAGAACCCATTTTTTTCCAGTGTTTTTGCAGCATTTCAAAATCATTTTTTAGAAAGCCTGAAAAGTCTTCTATCCCACACTGAAAAATAATGATTTAAGGCAAGTTCCTTGAGAAAGGGAATACACTGGGAAACTCATGGGATCATTTTCTGAGAGCAGGGGCTGTAGGAGAAAAGGAGGGAATCCTTAGACTAATGTTTCCCACACTAGCTTAGTGAAGTGAACCAGTTTTTGGGTGTGTTTCTAAATTTCCAATCTGCTACAGATTGAAATTTTCGTGAAATACAATCAAAATACTGTAGCACTGTCTAACTGCTATGAAAGTTTCTAAACACTCTTAATTTCTGTTTTTATCTTGTCACAGAGGAGTAGACTAGCCATGGCCAGAAACAACATTTTGAACAGCACTGACCAGTGCACAAATTGCAGTAGGTGTGAAAAATGTACATTTGGGAAATTGGAAGCTCTAAAGACCAACTTGAGAAATGCTTGTTGCTGGTGGTCTTCCATAGTGTCACAGTGGGTGGCCCTCAATAGAGGGGCAAATGGCCAAGACAACATCTTTAGCCTCCAGGGCCCCATAAGGCCTCTGACAATGTCATCCAGGCTCTCTCCTGGACCAACTGCTTAAAACAATGCTTCTTCTTGAAACAGAAACAGGGGTTTACATTTGTTCTAACAGCAATATCTATTGCACTGCTACCTTGCAATCTTCTTAAACTGTAAGTACTGCCTGACCAACAATGAGCTTGTAATACTTTGCAAGAAAACTGACACCATGAAACCACAGAGAGGAGTAAACAGGTCAAGAATCTGACTCAGGGCCATACAAAAGGACTAGAAGTAAAACCCACACTGATTCTTATACTGTATCCATCCCCAATCTCAAATTAAGCACCACCTGTACCTATGGCATTTGACTGCTAACCAGAAGGCTGGTGGTTCAAATCCATCAGCCACTCCTCAGAAGGAAGATTGGGCAACCTACTTCTGGAGAGATACTGCCTCAGAAACCCAAGGAGGGGTTGCTGTGAGTTGGATTCCACTCAACAGCAGTGAGTTTGTTTTTTCTTTCCCAGATTAAACTGTTTATTTGGAAATATTTTCAAAGTTAAAATAGCTAACAATAAAAGTACAAAGGATACCCAAACAAAAACCAAACCAAACCCATTGCCTTCAAGTCAATTCCAACTTAAAAAGAACCTATAGGATAGAGTAGAGCTGCCCCATAGCGTTTCCAAGGCTGTAAATCTTTATGGAAGCAGACTGCCATATCTTTCTTCTGCCTAGTGGCTGGAGGGTTCAAACTACCAATGATTTGGTTAGCAGCCAAGTGCTTTAACCACTGTACCACCAGGGCACTGTGGCACCCACATATCCTTTATCCAAATTTACCTATTGTTATCATTTTGCCCCACTTGCTTTATCATACTGTTTATCTTGCCTTTTGTATAATATAAGAACATTTTTTTTTTTCAGAATTATCTAAAGTAAGTTGCATACATCATTGCCCTTTGCCCCTCGATACTTCAGTGTGTACTTCCTAAGGATATATTCTCTAATAAAACCATAGTATATTATCAACTAGGTTAATTTAACAGATACAATAATCTTAAGTTACTGAATTCCAATTTTATCAATTGACTCAATGATGTCACTTCCCCCGACCCCCCATCTCCAGAAAGTATCATTTACACTTCAATGTCATATGTCCCTTTAGCTCTCTTTAATCTTGAACAGTTAACAGACCTGTTTTTCTTTTGATAAATACTACTTCCAATTAAAGCAGCCATAGTCTTAAGACATGGACTCATCAGGATGCAAGGAGTCTTACATAACTGTCATCCCCATGTTTCTGCAGCCAGAGTTGTGTTTTCTGGAAGATTCTGTCCAGATGAGATCCTTCCATTGCTCCAGAAACTAACCCCCACCGAGTGTCCTAGAGAAGCCCATGGTGTATCAAGTACCATGCTACAGTGAGGTCTGCCTCTATTTTCCTTGTATTTGATCATCCTCAGGGTAGCAAATTGGTAACAGAGGTGTGATGAAATAAGAGGGTGCCCACAGCAGCTAAGTTACCAGATTCAATTACTATGGTGCACTTATTGGCACATATAATTAGGTTTTAATGCAAGTAATTTGATAACGACGCCTGGCCATGCCAATATTGAAAGCTTTTTATTTAGCTCCTCTTCAGCCTATACCAAGGCAGCCTCCCTGCTGACCCTTGTCAAAGAACCCCATCTGCTGGTTGCCACGGTAACTGAAGGCGACCAATTGAGCTGAACAGAGTGACTCAGAAATAAAATCTGCAGCCAAAGGAATTCTGCTAAGAGTAATAAATCATTTAGTAAAAGGGGGTCCTCCACACGGTGATGACTGTTGGGATAACATGATGGCATAACTCTTCCAGCTAGTAGATCCATGACAGATCAGAGTGATTAGGCCTGCTGGAGGGCTCATTTGGTTTCCAGTGGGCGCCAACAGCCGAAGAGATGGATCCTGCCCAGTTACGTGCCACCATTGGAAAGAAGGAACAAACTATGTCAATTTTTAGCATTTGGGCTGCCAAATTTTGGATTTTAAGGAGTGGCAAGAGAAGGATTCTAAGCTTCCAACACTACTCACTCTATTTTTTAAAAAAAGTGGCACAAGAAAACAGAATGCCCCATGGACCCCATGAAACCACTCTGGCCTTCAGGAAGGTAGCAAAGAGAACAAAGATTCTGATGGCTTTGGAATAAGACAATCTAGCAGCATCTCTCTGTCATAAATCAACTTTTAGGTGTTCCATGCAGAAACCATCTCTGTGCACAAGACTTGCAGTCCTTGAGATAGTAGGGGAGATGGTGGAATTTAAAGCAGAGAGCTTGAGATGGTCCCAGAGAGGGTCAGATGCTTTCTCTCTCAATAGGCCTTGGCTGATGCTCCTTATAAAACAAACAAACAAACAAAATGCACCTTTTGCTAAATCAGGGCCAATATGATCGGACAGAAGTAGGGGTTTCTCCCTGAGATAACAGGCAGCACATAGCTTGCCTGGCAGTGGTTTCAGAGTTATACCCTGAACCCCTCACAGCATAGGCCACATTTCCCAGCCATGTCCCCCCCCCCCCACTCCTTGTGAGTCCTGCTATGTAGACTATGAATCCCTTGTGCAACAGTGCCAAGATGTAAAGATGAAAAATTCCCAGATATTCTATATCGTCCATGCTGCATTTAATTTCTATATGCCAGTTCATTGGTGATAGTGGTAGGGAAGCAAGGGTCATAGGTGGTAGAAACAGCTGCCCTGATAGCAAATTGCAGCAGGTACTGAGGGACTATAGGACACAGAAGCAGTAGGGTGCTTTATGTTTTAGGGGGTGGTGGTTGGAGGTAGCCTTATCCTGCCAATCCCTCTCCTCACAAGCTGCAGAGCACCATTTTAAGAGATGCATGGGAGGAAGAGGCAGGTGACCCACTGTAAACTAACATGTCCCAGAGACAAGTTTTCTGCTTAAGAGCAACTGCCAAACAGGAGGGAATTTTCTGTTTCTTCTCTATCTTAGATGCTGCCAATAAAAGGCTTCTTCAGTCTTAGAGTTTTAGTGAAACTCAGCTGACCGAGTTAGGGAGTGCCTGTGCATGCCTGGGACTAGCCTCCCATGATACTCAGCTAGTCCGACAGCGCAAACAAAGCGCAGCGCTCCTCGAGCCAGGCCACTTCCCCGCAACTGTCAGCGCCATTTCCCACCCCCATGCCGGGCAAGAGTGCTTCTTCAGGTTGAATCTTCGCCAGTTCAATGTGTGCCTCCCACACATCAGCACCTGCTCTTGGGCCACCTCTGAGCGCGCTCAGCGAAGTAAGTTCCCCAGCGCCCTGGGCCTAGCAGCGCATCCGGAGGCGCACTCTCTTTCTGCGCTGTCAGGAGTCCTGAGCTCCAGCTCCCATCTCCGGGATGGGCACCTGCCGGCCCACACCATCCTCCGCAGGCTCCCCGCCCACTGTAACCTTGCAGCGGCTTTGCTTCTCCACGCTCCGGCCCCAAAGCTTGGCCGAGCATCCCTGTGCCCGCGGGGAACCCGCAGCCTCCGAGTGGGCGCCCGGCACCTGGAGGCAGAAGCTGGGGTGGGGGTGGCCAGCCGTGGGCAGCGGGAGTCTGGGTGTGGAGCATCTGGCTGGGGAAGACTCCGCGGGGGCTCGCGGGGCCTCTGGTCTTTGGCAGAAGGGGAGGATTAAACCGAGGTGGCAGTTGAGGGAAGGGGATGGCTGAAAGCTTCATTAACTCCATGCTCACATCCCAATTTCTTTCCCTTGAGAAGCAATGAGAAAAAGTTTGATTTCCCTGTCATGTGGAAAGCGCTGAGTGATTGCATTTGGTTTTCTTTCCTTTTAATTCCTTATTTGTAAACAAATTAATTAATCATTGTGTGCTGATGATCGAGCAGAACTCAAATTTTAATTAAACAGGAAAAAAAAATCTTGGCTAATAAAGGCCAAAGAAACAGTACAATCCATTTTAATTTCTATGTTAGCGATTAAGCATCTCATATGACTTAATTGAAACTGGCAAGGATCTTAAAGAAGTGAAAATAAAAATGTAACGGGCATGGTATTTCTTTAGTTTTATTTTTTCATTCACTTTCAATAACCAAACTAATTTTAAGATCAATCTTAAATTATGCCATGGAAAACAGGACTTCCTGATTCCATAAACATATTTTAAGTGAGTATCCCTTTACTGCATGGTTGTTCATACTTGAATTCCCTCCCCTTACAAAGTTACCATTAGTTTCACTTTAAGCCCTACTTCCAATTCTTTGTCTCTGCTCACTCTCCCGATTTCTCCTCCATATTTCAATTTCCAGACACTCTTGAACTTTCACACACACTGCCAGTTTGAGCCTGCACAGAATAATCAGTATATTAATTCCACTCGGAGACAGTGAGATTTTTCTAACACAATCTGCCCAACCTGAACTCTTTCCTTCAGAAACACTTTGCCTTTAAAAAGAAACTCTCAGCATGAACCTCATAAGAAGCGACATGTAACAGACAGTGCATGTGGCGCTGGGCATGCAGCACAGAATTAAAAGAGTTTTTTTACTTTGTTTCTTCAGTGCCATGTGCATAATGTACATGTGGACAAAACTGACATCAGACATTTAAAGCAAAAAGAGGATGGGGGAAATGTGATGGTGGCAGGAAAGAGAGAAAATATGTTGATAAAAACAGTAACTTCTGTTAATCTACATTTTTCAGTCCTTGTCTTAAGAATGTTAAGAAATATGTTGCTGTTTAATTGCATTGTTTCAAGGAATTCTAATGCTGACAAATTTAGGGCCATATACACTTGAAAGGGAATCAATAGACAGCAATCAAAATTACGCTTCCCATGGACCCCACCCCAACAGATCTTAAACTCAGAAGACAGAGTAAGAATATCTTAATCCTTATCATATTCAGTCTGAAATGAGCTCTGAAAGAAAAACCAAAAAAGTGTTTCTAACCTATTTATATTAGATGAGAATATATATTTTATATATGTACAAAGAATTCACGAAAATCGAATGGCAACTTGAAATTCTTAGGTGACATCAGTATCCTTGTAAAAAATAGTTTTTTATAAGGAAGTTGGTAGCAATCTTTAAATGATACTAAGAGGATCTTGTTTAGGAGAGTGAAAATCATTTGCCTGATCCACAAGTATGTAAAAATGATGACAGTTTTAAGACACATTCAGGGTTCTACACTCTGTGCCCTTTGTTCTTATTGGAGCCCACTCATACATTCTCTGTGTTGCATTTTTGTTTTTGTTTTTTGGGAGGACTATGCATCATTACACAGTAAAGAAGAATTATTTTCATCACTCAAAGTACCTTTAGTAGAAGTTGTAATATACATCATAGCTTTAGTTCACCAATCACAGTTAACCACAGGTGATTCACTTTTAACCTGATGCTGCATTTATTACTTCATCCCATTTTCTGGGGCCTGTACAGTTGGAGTCACTGTCTTTCAGAAGCAGTTGGTGAGCTCAGACCCTAAAGTAGTCCCTGATTAGGGTACTCCGCTCCCATGGTGTGTAGCATAAACTAGGGTCTGACCAGCCAATCTCAATGACTATTCACTTCAAACTGGTTTGATAATTTCATCAGACAAATTGGTCTTTTTTTTTTTTTTTTGACTGAATCAAACTAGTGACTTCACCTTCCATTACCCACAGTTTATGATACACTTAGAGCTTCAGAATTAATTATCTGTATCATTGATGAGGTGAGCCTAACTTTCTAGTAGCTGAACATATGTACTGTATGTGCATTGCCCCTGAAATGGCAATAGAACAAGAGCTGTTTGCCCTAAAATATAACTAAAATGTACAAAGAGCTTGGCTAAGAAAGCAAAAAATGAAGCTTTACTCTAGTTGAGGTTTACCAAGGACCTCACAGGTCCTGCTTCTATGCTCTCAGACCTCAAGTAAAGGTCTTAGCAGCTAATCACAGGTGAAATCTTGCCAATGTCCTTCCAGTTCTTAGTGTCTCAATTCTTAATACTTATCATTTTAAACTTACTTTATTAGGTAGTAGAATCATAAGGTCTCAAATTGCTGAGTAAATGGCATGTGACATAATACTCCAATGCATTCAGTGCTATGGAATTGGGATAATTAAAAGATTACATATCCATCTGTCCATATATACAAAAAAAAAAACAAAAAAAAAAACAAAACTCACTGCCGTCGAGTTAGATCTGACACATAGCAACCTCTCCTTGGGTTTCCAAGGCAGTATCACTACAGAAGTAGATTGCCCAACATTCCTTCCAAGGAGGGGCTGATGGGTTTGAACTGCCAGCCTTTTGGTTAGCAGTCAAATGCCTTAGGCACTATGCCACCAGAGCTCCCATATGTGTATATAATGTGTATCTGTGTGTGTATGTATATATATATACACACACACACACACACATGCACACATGGGTTCTCCTTGTCCCTCTGGTCTGCCTGAATTTCTTTCTCTCCTATTTGGTAATTAAAAATTTGCTATACCACTATATATATAATACATTATATATACATATGGGAGCTCCGGTGGCATAGTGCCTAAGGCATTTGACTGCTAACCAGAAGGCTGGAGGTTCAAACCC
>NW_006921826.1:992523-1002982 GCF_000298275.1 Orycteropus afer afer | reverse complement strand
GCTGTTGTTGAGTGAAGTGATCTGTATCTACATCTATAACTATATATATTTATTTAGGCATTTAGAAAGACAATTCTGCATGGGGAACCATTCCAATTCACACTTTAAATGTACATCTTAACACCTATAATATGGGTGAAAAGTAAACAATCTTACTTGTGTTCTGTGGCAGCACCGTGGCTTAGAGGCACAAGTGTTTCAAGGTCAGCCTTGCTTTGGGCAAGCACCATTAAACTGAGTTAAAAACCCAACACAAGCCTCATGCAGCCACACTCAAATCTCTTACACAAGCAATCCATTGGCCTTAGCTCAACCTACTTCAAAATAGTGAAGGGCCAAATTTCTCATGCAGTGCTGGATTACCCAATAAGCAAGATAAGCACGGGCTTATTTGTGTTTATTAATCTGTAGTGAATAATTTCTTTTCTTTTCTTTTTTTTACCACATCAAAGTTTCTGCTTTAAGGTATGGCTGGCATCTATCTCTTTTTTCTCAACCCCAGAGCATCTTTCTACAGAATCAGAAACTCTTCAAATTTATAATTCCTGACAGGGATATAGTACCCGGTAAGCAAGGTAAGCACAGGCTTACTTGTGCTTACTTACTAATCTGTAGGGAAGGGTTTCACATTTTTTTTTAACCACATATGTGGTGAAACCCATGTGAAATTCTTCACTACCTGTGCTTACCTTGCTTATTGGGCAATCTGCCCCTGCTCTCATGCGGCTGACACCCAAGATCACATAAAACTCTCAGTGGACTCACTAAGAAATGTTAGATTTCCCATCTCCTGGGGTTGATGGTAGAAGGACAGAGCCCTGCCAATAGCTGGGCAATAGTGTGGGCACTGAAGGAGGTTGGCACACTGTGTGTCTGGGCTCCCTGAAGAGGAGGTCCTACAGAGTGGTATAACACATTTTTAATTACCAAATAAGAGAGACAGAAATTCAGGCAGACCAGAGGGACAAGGAGAACTCATGAGTGTAATTATAAGTTGAAAAGTTCTGAGTCAATTCTTAGAGTTCGAAGAACATTAAAAGAATACATAATACTGGGGGAGAAAAGAGAAGCAGTACCCGCCTCAGGGCCAATTGCCTCTCCAGCAGCGGCAAGGCTGTTCCTGGGCTTGCAGGACCATTTGTTCCATTACACAATCTCCTGAAGCCATTTAGAGAGAGCTCAAACAACTGCCTGTACCAACACGACACATGGCTTCCCATCCCGACTCTTTGCTAATCCAGACGCTCCAACCATCTTTCTTTAAGATGCCATATGGTTGGCAGAAGCCTGTAGATCTAGCAGCACATCTGCTTGTACGTTTCTTCTTCCCTCCATCCCCCCAACAAAAGAGGGATAGAGAGACAGACAGAGAGGAGGGTATGCATGGAGACCTCTGCCTATACAAATACTTCTTTTTAAGCACTATTACAAAATAAAACAAAGCAAAACATTAAAGGACTGGGAAATATTCAGTGCTAGGTCATTTTTAATCAGATAACATGGCAATTTAATTTGCTTGTCAATGATCTCAAACAAGATTAGGAAAACAAAGGATGATGGCTGTTTCTCCAAAGAAAATCACTGTAAAATCACTGCAGAGCACTCTCTCTTACAATCATGATTGTAAAAGATGTGATGCTTTCTTGCCACAGGAGAAGAACAGCACCTTTACTGAGCTTTATTTCTCCTCTTCTTTTCGGTCAAAGAAGATAGAGAAGCTGAGAAACTAGCAAATACCCGAAGCCTGCTTTGTTAGCAAGCACAGCGCGGCTGTATGCTAATGAGTCGTCACCGACAAACTGCTTTTTTGGGATGACGAGCAAAGATTGTTGACACTGTTGAAATCCTGGCTCTCCTGGCCTGTGAGTGCGAGGGCTGCCTCCTTGGAATCCAGCCCCCAGTCAGACAGGCTGCAAAAAAAATAATACATTCTACTCTCCTGATGACTGAAATCTGGCCATTTGTGACTCAGAGCAGTTGGGGCCGGGAGATGGGGCATTAGAAAAATACACTGTCAAGCCAGGATTCAAAAAGACACAGGTGAAAATGGGTTTCTGCTGAACTAAAGTTAAACCTGATAGACACATGTAAGTAATCAAGGCCAGGATGCTTCAGGAGTAAAACCCTGGAGGCCATTGTAAGGAATAGCCTTAGCCATGTCAGGGGCTGCCAGGACATTTGCTCTGCATCTGGGCAGATGCGACTCTGCTGGTTGGACAGCCCCATTGGTGGTACCCTCTCAGTCACAGTGAAGAGCAACGTGTCTCTCATCTCCTTGTAAGTCAGTTGGACCATGTGTTGATTTATCATGTGTGGCTTTCCATGTCTAGGAAAATATGGTATAGCCAAAAATTAAAGCAAATATTCGTTTTTCACAAAAGTGAATTTATAAGTCAAAGAAGGCTAGAAAGGCAAGTTACCTGTTTTGATTGCTGAGCATATCCTATGAAATCTCTCTTACATCTGTCCAGAAACTCTAAGAGGTAGGTATGAAAACCAAACTCAATGCCATCTAGTCGATTTTGACTCATAGCGACCCCCATTAGGTTTCTGAGGAGGTAAATCTTTACAGAAGTAGATTGCCCCATCTTCTTTCTGTGGGGCAGCTGGTGGGTTTGAACCGTTGGTGTCAGTACTCCAGTTGTACAGATGAGAAGACTGAGGATAAGAAAGGTTAAAACAACCAAAGCTATGCAAGTAGGAGGTGAACAAATGCAAAAGCCCAGGCTTCTCTCACTATATCACGTCAGCTTCCAGGTTCTCAGGTGCACCTATACACATTATGTTTCCTGACTAGGCACTGACTGGGACTCCCAGGATCCGATATGTTAATCCTAGCAGATCACTGTGAGCTAGTGAGCAATAAGCTAGCTATAATTAGTATGCAGGCAGGGACATCAAATTGCCAATTCAGTTTGCTTATAATTTACAATATGAATGAAAATTCATGTAAACTAAAATGGAAAAACATGAAGGAGTGACTAAAAAAACATTGAAAAATATAATAAAATCTCAATTTATCCATTAAAAAAATACACCCTTCAAATTATTCACCTTGGAGACAGCACAGGTGTTCCAACCACATTGTCATTGCTAGGACATTGCTGACATGGTCCTCTTTTGGAACTGCCCTTATACCCTAGGGCTTAGTAGTGCAAATATCTGTCTTTTGGGAGTGGATGCATCTGCACATTTGTGAATCAATGTGTATGTATTAAGTGCATTTCATCAGTCACACAATTTAATATAAAATATATGCAGTGGATGCTGTACCATCCACAGTTGACGTATCAGCACACACTAGATAATATGAGCCTGCTTTCATCAACAATTCCCAGGGTTAGTATTACTGTAGAGATGTAGCTCTGTAGAATGACAAGTCTGAATTTAAAATAAAACAGATTTGGGTTGAAATCCAAACGTGAATTTCAACCCTGCTGAGATCCTAGGCAAATTCTTCTGAGCTTGTTTCGTCACCTGCAATATGAAATAATATTACCTACTTGTGTGAGAATTAGGATAGGGAAAGTGATTGCCACTTAGTAGGTCCTCAGTAAAGGAGAATATAGTCATTATTGCTATTATTTTTAATATACTGGTCCAGAGTATACAAAGTCCTTTTCACTTACAATAGCTCATTTTGACTCTGAACACAGTCCTGTAATATAGAAAGTACTTCTTCTATCTAATGAATGAGGTAATTGAGATTCAGTAATAAAAATAACTAAAACAATTAACAACATGTATTGAGCCCTTTCAATGTGTACTTACTGTGCTCAGTACTTTTTTGATCCATTTTCTAATCTTCATATCAACCATTTGTAGAAGCTATTATTGGTATTATTATGAACCTCATTTTAGAGATAAGGAAACTGAGGCCAAGAGATGTTACCAATGTCTTGCCTAAATTTACATAGGTAACATGTGGCAGAGCAGAAACACAATCCCAGGTTTGTCTCCTATGCTCATAATCCTAATAATCACTGTGGAATAGTGAAGACAAGGCTAAAAGCCTCATTCTCTGTTTAAAATCCTATGCCCTTTTTTCTGTAAGTGTCCTTGGGTGAAATTTGCCTAAAGCTACTGGACATCTGACAAGGAAATTTCCTAGCATAAAAATCCTTGTCCTTACCAAATTCTATACCAAATGCTACCAAATTCTATAGGGCTTCTGGTCAAGTCCTATGTATGTTTATACACACTCATCTATAGCCCCAATACAGGTGCTCCTTACAGCCCAGTTAAAAATTGAGGGAGTGTTTTTTATAAGGTGGCAGGAGTGGCAGGACATGAAGTATGTATTTGAATGCATTTTGCACACGAATACACACAAAAAACAAAGCTGTCATTATATATTTGGATTCGAATTTAACATCACTGGGAAATTTCAGAAATTTCTTATCAAGAGAACAGCCTTTCAATAAAAATTAACTATCAATAGAAGTCTTCTAAATCAAAATGATTTGCAAGAGATGCTAGAACATTTGGAGGTTGCTGATCAGATGCTAACAGGAAGAAATGTGAGCGGGTGTAACTGAAATCTGGATTTATGGTGCACATATGTGCTTAACCAGACAACGCTCCTTAAAGAAAGCCACTGCACTTCTCTGTGAACTCTCCTTCCACAACTGATGTCACTGGACAAGAATGCTGTCATCTCAAGTGGGCTATCCTTGCTTCTCTCCCTCCCTGAGACTCCTCTACCTGGTTTGATCTGGATTGATTTCCCTAAGCCAAGTCCCAAATACTGGGTCTCTCCTCTAGCACTGTGGCTTCCACCAAAAACCAAACCAAACTCACTGCCATCGAGTTGTTTCCAACTTATAGTGACTCCCTTTTGGGTTTCTGAGGCTGTAAATCTTTACAGAAGTAGATGGCCCTGTCGTCCTTCTGTGGAGCAGCTAGTGGGTTTGAACTGATGACTTAAATCTAGTTCAAAGAGGAGTAGGATTTATAACAAACAAGCAAGCAAACAAAAAGCCTTTGCCATCACTGCAATGCTTCCAGTTTCATAAATCTTTGATCACCATCAGTCAGTGGTCAAGAACAGTTTCAAGGAGGGCCTGAGAACAATAGATTGTGAATGGAGATATATGTCTTGGAATTTAGTGCTGAATAAGAGCAAAGTGCCCCACGGTTTCAAACTTAAAGGGTACAGATCTTAAAAGCTTCTTGAGAGTATTTCTGGTATGCATCCAATTTTGAAGTAGCTCTCTGTTCTGCATATTAACTGTCCACTGAGAGTGAGACCAGGCTCCCTGAGACACAGACATTTTAAATGATTTGTCCTTCATTAATTGCAAAGACTGGAGTAGGCCTGAGTTGTAGCACTAGAACGAAATCTCATTTTATTCTAACTTTCTAAAAGTGTGGGGCAGACGTTCCCTATCAGACTTGAGTTTGGTTTCCTGAGGCAGTTTGTCCCCTCTGGACAATTTAACACTTAATTCCTGGAAAATTATACAATCTCAATTACATATTTCCTGCATTAAGCACTTTAGCAACTCACACAGAAAATGTTTGTTGGGTCCTTACTATGTGCCAGACATTGTTCAGAACATTTCTGTGTAATAACTCATTTAATCATCAAAAGGACCATGTGAGATAGATAACATAATTTTCACAGTTTAACAGATGAAGTCCTTTAGGCCCCTATTAAGTAGATTGCACCAAATCACACAGCTCAGAAGTGGTAGAACCAGGATTTGAACCCTAGCAGCCTGGCTTCAGAAGCCACACTCTTTAACTACCCTTCCCTATGACAGGCAGTTAGTAGGGAAGGTACTGAGCATACTAGACACTGGAATCTGATAACATCTTGCCTCTCTGAGCCTGAATTTCCTTAAAGTAAAAGGAAAATTTTAATTGTATTTCTTCCCACCTCTCACACAGATGAGCTATTAAATTATATATACAGTGAAACCTGTAAGGAGCTAGAATTCAATTGAACTGTTTCCAGTTCTCTCAAGCTATGACAGGGTGCACTTGTACCATTTTTTCTATTGCTCTGTATTAATGAAGTAATTGAAAATATTTTAGTTTTCTTTTTCTGACAGGCTTCTACCTTATACAGGTTTTTGACTTTCACAGGTTTTAACACACACACACACAGGCACACATAAATAACTGTTAGTTTCACTATAGCCTCCCAAATTGCTATCTTTTTGATGCTAATTGGGGCCCACAAAGTGAAAATGAAGAATGCTGTGCTTTGCCTAGCTTAGTGCCTAAGGCACTTGACTGCTAACCAGAAGCCTGGCGGTTCAAATCCACCAGCCACTCCTAGGAAGGAAGATGGGGCAATCTACTTCCACAGTGATACTGCCTCGGAAACCCAAGGAGGGGTCGCTATGAGTCGGGTCCGACTCCACGACACATAACAACAACAACAACATGCTTCTCCTAGGACTGGTTCATACTGCATTTGGTGTGCAAATACCTTTACCGAAATGGCCTCAGATGAACTGAAAAGGCAGTGCAATTAGCCATCTGCAACAAGATACTATTACTGTTGGGAATTGGATGAAGTGGTGGTCTGACCTGCAATAGGCAAGGGCAGAATGAGTGGAACCTGCCCATGAGTTCAGGTTTACAGTTGGGCCACAGTGCACAGGGATATTGAAACCAACAGCCCCAAAATCGACTGAACACAGCTAACAAGATGGAAAGGGTGACAAGACTATATATAAAAAATAAATGCTGCCTTGCTAGAGGCAGAGAAAATTGTTAATACAAATGAACAGCTGTTTGGGAAGAAAACATTATTTCCAAAACCCAGACAAAGCTCTATTTATTACATTTCAGAGACATTTAAATTATAGTGTCTGAAAACTATCCTATCATGAGTATCTGTGACACTTAAATTATCTGAAAATCTGAAAGGTGAAGCTAAGACAGAGACTTCACTGAAAGACTTACAGAAGTTCCCCTTTTTCCTCAAAGAATCAGGTATATAATTAAATGTGTAGGATAACTGAATGAGTACTAAGTTTCAGTACTAAACTTTTTGGAAATACAACACAATATTAAAATTTTATTCAAGGATGCTAATATAAGCTATTCTAAAATTCTAAATTCAAAATTCATTGCTCTCATTGGCCTACTGAAATTCTTTTTTTTTTTTTAGCAAACCTGGTCCCCATCTTCTTTTTTTTTTTTTTTGCCTCCAAATGATTTTGAGTTTTGTACCACATTGTTCTCCCTCTTTATGCAGGATCTCCTACATCCCTTCCAACCTACTGAAATTCTTGTGTGGCCTATTCAAATTCAATGTGCTGGGGTCATGCCTGCTATGGAGGTGCTGGACATGGCAGCCACAGAAGCAGGCCTGAGCTCTACTTCATTCCTATCATGCCCCTCTCAGAGAGGCCTGAGCTCACCAACATCTTTCCCACTGAGGAATGTGATTGTCCATCTCTTAGCCTTTCCTGAGAGTGGACTGTCATTTGGATTAAAAATTCTGGCTAAGGGTGAAAAACCAGAAATAATACTTAATTGGTCCTAAGCCAAAAAGCCATCACCATTGCGTCTATTGCTACTCATGGCAACCCTACGTGTTACAGAGTAGAGCTGCTCCACTGAGTCTCCTTGGCAGTGATCTTAACAGAAGCAGATCACTAGGCCTTTATTCCCTGGAACCATTGGGTGGGTTTGAACTGCCAACCTTTTGGTCAGTAGCCAAGTACAAACTGTTTGCACTACCTAAGGACCTTACTTCATCTTGTTGTTGTTGTTTGCCGTCGAGTCGGCCCCGACTCATAGCGACCCCTCCTTGGGTTTCCGAGGCAGTATCACTACGGAAGTAGGATTGCCCAACCTTCCTTCTGAGGAGTGGCTGGTGGGTTTGAACTGCCAGCCTTCTGGTGAGCAAAGTGCCTTAGGCACTATGCTACCAGAGCTCCTCCTTACTTCATTTTAGGGAATGTTAAACTATGGATTAAATGACCAGATTAGAAATTACTGTCATAGCTCAGTGTGGATTTAATTCTTTTTCAGTCCATCACTACAATCAATTCAGTAAAAAAGTAAAATACAGACTTGAGCCTGATGGGAAAATAACAGCAGCAACAACAACAAAATGACCTTGCAAAAAAGAGTATACTAAAATCCATAATCACCTGTGACATTTACAAGCATTTCATCGCAAATTTTCTGCGAGGTAACCTGAAATTGAATGCTGAAGGGCTACCCAACAGGATTCTTAAACTCTGCAAGTGCATTTGCCTTTCTCTCTCCATCATCTTGTTTATTCTACCTTACTGCCTACACACCTCACGGCGTGTTGTGCAGCTTAGTTAGTTAGCAACGGCTTGAGATTTTTCTAATGAAAGGTGTTACGGTGTTATGTAAATACTCAGTATTATTTTGTCTTTATTCCAGCATTACTGGTTTGAAATAGTGCAGTGTGTGTAAATATGTTTAATAGTGTCTATTAATTTGATTTTTTTAGCAATACCCTGGCATCCCAGTTAACAACTAAGTGGTAGCAGCTTACTCGCACAATGAAATATTAAGTACAGTCTCAGACAACCATTTAATGGTCTTTTCTCTTTCAAGTCAAGTTCTAGCTAGATTAATCAATTGTTGTTGTCGTTATGTGCCGTTGAGTTGAACCCGACTCATAGCGATCCCTCCTTGGGTTTCTGAGGCAGTATCACTATGGAAGTAGATTGCCCCATCTTCCTTCTGAGGAGTGGCTGGTGGGTTTGAACCACCAGCTTTCTGGTTAGCAGTTAAGTGCCTTAACCACTATGCTACCAGAGCTCCTGATTAATCAATTACACAGTAGTTATTTGCTTAAAACTAAACAATTTAAGTTGTGACCATCCATGAATATAAACAGAAACAGATACAAAGGTTAAAGTTCACAATACAGTAACTAGCCCATTCCAGAGATGGGAATAACTATAAATATTTCAGGTACAGAACATTCAGGAAAAAAAAAAAAAAAAAACGTTTTATAAGGTACCACCAATACTACCACATGCTTTAAGTTTGAATTTACAAACATAAATATCACTCTGAGGATGAAATGTCAATCATGGTCTCCTTAGTTCTTGATAGCAAACTTTCATTCTATTACCACCATCTCCCATCTAACAGTTTTAGTAATCCCAGGTCAAAAGGACCTGCTCAGGCAACCCAACTTTCTCCATGAGGCTCTGAATAGAGGGTTATTTCCAGCCATCTCTCTAACCAATAACCACCCACACCTGATGACTCTCACGAACACCAAGTCGATTACTTGGACAGGTTTTCCAGGAGAGATCATTATTATCAGTCTGTGTGGGCATGTCCCCATTTGGCAGCATAGTCTTGGTATCTTCCCTATCACAGATGGAAGAAAGTGTTTCCCAATGCAAATAGAGTCAAAGGTATATACTCTAGAATTAACAGAAAGATGAAGGAAGATGTCAAAGGATTACTGAAAAATCTTGCAAAACTCATCAAATGGTGGATTTAATGAGTAATGCTGCCATAGATGATGTTTTTGTTATCTGTGTTATTCTCTCCCAGCACTGAAATCTGCTGATCGGCCTATGCTATGATTGGATTGTGCTGCACAGGCCCTCTAAGAAGTAGCTGGAGGCAGAATGGTCTTGGAGGTGGATAGCATGGCTCCATTTCCAGGCTAGTCCAACAAGGCATAGAACTATGTCACAGTATTGGGAACATAAGGGTGGTCATCCTGAAGTCACATGCTGCTTCTCATCTTGGGTTGTAAGTCTAAATGGTCTTCTAAAGAGTGGAATACAAAGAATCTTATTGGAAAAAATGCCCTATTCCACTAGTGGCCTGTACTCTGCATCATCTTAAAGAGTCCAAATCACTTCTGTACAACACCTTTTCTGGTGTCTTACTTTTTCTTTCTCCGGTGCTCTTCTTTATGGTTTTTATCACAATGTATCATGACTATAAGTCTATCTTTGTTACCAAAATGTTAGTTCCTTTTCAGATCTTACTGGTACTCATAGCATCCAACACAGTGCCTGGCACATGTAAGTGTTAAATGAAAGAATGAATTTTAATCATGGCATCACAGATCATTTAATTGATTCTAAAGAACTTTCTGGCCTCATTCAGAGGGCACCACAGTGCAAATTTAATACTTGTTTATCTTTTATATATAGATGTCTTTCAAAGAACCATTGGCAAACCTGCTATTTCCACTTTCCAGTAAAGTTGGTTGCATTTGTGTCTGTTTTTTAACTTATTATTTTCAAGGAACTTGAGCTATCTATATTTTAATAAAAGAAAACTGGATGATAGAGGCAATGTGTTTGTACAGAAAAGGCTTTGAGGACTTTCTAGAATAACAATTTAATTGATAGCAGCTGGGGACCTAGAAGCACTATCACTTTTTTTTTTTTTTTGCTAAAGCTATTTATATATAATATACTATAGATGGTGGGAGCTCTGGTAGCATAGTGGCTAAGGCACTTGACTGCTAACCAGAAGG
>NW_006921826.1:978363-991998 GCF_000298275.1 Orycteropus afer afer | reverse complement strand
CAAACCCACCAGCCACTCCTCGGAAGGAAGGTTGGGCAATCCTACTTCCGTAGTGATACTGCCTTGGAAACCCAAGGAGGGGTCGCTATGAGTTGGCCGACTCGACGGCAAACAACAACAACAACAACAACAACAGGAGTGGTAGGGCAGAGAATGCTGGCACTCCCCACTATGCAATTTCTCATCTTCTAGACCACACTTCCTGGCCTCTAGGTGTTAGGTGGAACATGTGACTGAGTTCTGGCCAATGGGATGTGGGGAGCAAGCTCTGGGCTCCAGTCCTGTGCCTGCCCTCCAAATGTCTTATGCAATCCTCTTTACTCATTCTTTGCTATGCTAATGAAGCTAGAAAAAGGGTTGAGAAGCACTGGAGAGGAGGCAAGTGAGATCTAAACTTTAAATGAATGAATGACTTAAGGGTCTCATCCTGAAGATGTGTTTCAGTTACCTTTGTTTAAACAAAAGTCTACAATACATTTTATGAAAAGTGGCTACCACAATGTATTAGATGTTGGGCCATTCCCAAAAAGAGGTCACAACCTATTTGTGACTCGATAAGACCTTTGCAAATGGAACAGAAGCAAGTGGTGAATGTGTGAGGGGAATGGCCCAGGGGTAAGTGAGTGGTCTTAGAATTAAGAAGAGGAATTCATTCAAAAAACCTTTGATCTGAGTCTAAGGCATTATGTGTTATTGATAAAAAATGCACAAGGGTACATTTACATGTACTGATAATCAGAAATAAGGAACAGGATGGAAATTAAATGGGCTGCTCCATTGGTAACAAAGGTTTCAAAGCAGTAACTGTCAAAACTTAGTAGAATTGGAAGATAGCTCAAATCTGCTGTATGTGCTAGACAAGAAAAATGTTTCCCATTAATGTAAATCTTTTTGGAGACTAAGAAAGTGGGTTCCTAGGCCTCTTAAAGACTCTGCAAATCATACAAGGAATCAGTAACTCCTAAAAAGCGTGCTGCAGGATTGAAACAAAGACTTCAGATGCTGTACTCCCCAACAGAACTCCTGGGGACCAAGAGGGTGTTGACACCTTCAGATCACATATTGGAATAGGTAGACTGACCTAATGCACTTTCATTTTGATCAACCTTATATTTGAATGTATTTTAGTAAATTATCCATGTAGTTGTATTTTGACAGCTCTCTTTACAGCAGTAAAACAAAATGTGTGCATCGCAAATGGCAAAGATTCAAATTTCAGCTATGTTTATCCAAAATAGCACTGAACTGCTTCTGTACTTATGCTATACTGCCTACAGCTTTACGGAAGGGAAGACAGATGGGATGAATTTAGCAGGGAAACAGCTGTGGCTTGAAGAAGAGACAAGCAAAAGTTTTGCTATCAGGCTTCATTACGTATCAAGGTACCAGTAAAATGTGTATCCGTAAGGCAGCCAAAAAAGTGTTTTTCATTTGACTAGTGATAATTACCTCTTCTCAACAGCTGACAGTGTTCTAAGTAGCATTAAATAGGTATGATAATTAAGCAATAAGACACAACAAGCAGTGCCTTGCTGGGAATTGTGACTCTCCTCAGGTGTGTTGTGAGGAATAGGCTAAAGGGCTGCTGACCTCAACCCCCTGAGATATGGAGCAAGCCCAAGAAGTTGTGGTGGGAGTACATATGAAAAAGAAAAAAAAACTATGAGGTAAACTAGAAGTTGGAGCTTATTTGTGTGACCGTGACATTACAGAAAGTCAGTTATAAGTTCCCTCTTCCAGTCTATTCATCTCTTTCTTTACAGTGAACACACATCATTCACACTTTGCCACAAATCAATTAAAGCTGCAATTCTTTTAGCTTGTGAAAATGGAGAATTGGGCTGTTTATTTTTCTGAATCATCTTCTTCCCTATTAAAATGTCCACTAAGATGCTCTTCAATTGATTTGTTTAAACTTCCTGACAATAGGACACTTCCCTTTTTAACATCATGGTGGTAATGCAGCACTTGGCAAGCTGGGCTTGCTCAGAGTGACCATCTCTGCCTGTCACGGCTCTCATTCTCATGGGGCCTCAGGGAAACTGACAAACATGCTATGGCAACTCCTTCTATAAATCCTCCTTTAGAAAGTAGTGCTCATTACACAAATTTTGTGATTAAAATATGAAGCCATGCATTTCGTGGAAAAATTGTGCCTCTATTAATTACCTTAAGTTGAAGCTTCTATATTGGATAACAAAAAAATAAACAAAAAAATCATAAAGCATATGAGCATTATTAACACTCAATGAATTGCTCTACTAAACAGATGCTTTATAAAATCTAGCTTATGCCACACTGGTGAATAACATCACAATCCACCCAGATCAATAGCATTAATATTGCCATGGTAACAGAAAGGAGAAAGGCAAAGCAAGCCTTAAAAAAAAGCACACAAGACAGACAAAAAATAAGCCATATATGGAATAAACCCTGGTGTGACAGTGACACTTGGTATAAAGTTCTTCCTAAAAAGTTTGGAATTACCATGTCACTGCAGAGTGGTAATAAATGCAAAGCACTAACATACTGAAAAGGATGGACCAACTGATTACAAAACACTTGCCTTCAAGTTGACTCTGACTCATGGCAACCCTATCTGTGTCACAGTAGGACTGTGCTCCATAGGGCTTTCAATGGCTGATTTTTCAGAAGAAAATTACCAGGCATTTCTTCTGAAGCACCTCTGGGTGGACTCCAACCTGCAACCTTTCAGTTTGTAGCTGAACACATTCACCGTTTGCACCACTCAGGGACACTGCCAGCTGACTGGAAATTTCTTAGTCTTCCTAAGTTTCCTAAGTATTTTACCATGATCTTTCATTCTCATCTTTCAAAAGGTTGTATGTTTTCTTTCCTTTTATGTCCAACTATTTTTTCTTCCTTTGGCCTTTTTGTATCACTCCTCTTTTCTAATTTTTCCATGACTTTTTTTTTTTTCCTGGCAATGCTTGCTGGGTCTCAGGCCTCCATCTGACTACATCCAGAAAAGCCATTAGAGTCAAATATTTTTGGTTCCAATGGGACCATCTACTTTTGAGAGGCAGAAAGATACTGTGGTACTGTAAAGAGGGCACAGCTTTGGAATCAAGCCTCTATAGATTGTGCAGCTGTGGTCATATTTCCAGACTTCTCTGATCCTCGGTTTCCTTGTCTGTAAATCAAGGTAAACCTTGGAGGGCTGTTAGAAAGCACACAGTACAATGCTCAGTAAGCTCAAATAACTAGCAATTGTTTGTTTGTTTTTCTATTATGGGAGGAAAGTACTTTACTGAATTTCCATTTCTGCCAATCTCTTATTTCCACTTATTACTCCTCTTCTTTTCCTTCTCACTGTCTTTTTGCCTTAAATTTAAAGTAGCATAAACACATTTGGAACTATTAATATTTTACTATCTCCACCATATTTTATTCCATATATCAGAAAATAAGAATTTCACACAAGACAGAGGACACTCATCCTTAATATATGTACATAACAGCTTAAGACCTGTATGTTAGAACTTAATTCAGAATTGATCAGGGCCTCCTTTTGGGACAATGTTGTTGTTGTTATTTGCCATTGTGTCGGACCCGACTCATAGCGACCCATCCTTGGGTTTCCGAGGCAGTATCACTAAGGAAGTAGATTGCCCAACCTTCCTTCCAAGGTGTAGTAGTGGTTTAATGGTGGGAAAACAGCTCAGAGAGCACAAAAAATGGAAACATAACATCCTATCTAACTGGAACTACAGGAGGAACTTAAAAAAAAAAAAAAGCATTATAATAGGGAACTAAAATATTCCAAGATTTTTCACATCAACATCCCTTCTACATAGACTTGGGAGCCACACCACTTAGGTTCAAGTTCTACTCTGTCACATACTAGCTGTGTGGCCTTGAGCCAGTTACTTAACTTCACTATGCTTCAGCTTCCTCATTGGTAAAGCATAGATAATGATAGCATTTGCCTCATAGGGTTGTTATGAGAATTAAATGGCTCAATAAAGATATGTGTTAGAACAGTGGGTGTCACATAGTAAGCATTATCTAAAGTTAGGTGCTGTAATAACAGTAACAACCACAATAATACAAAAATAATATTATAAGGGGTATCCAGGAATTTTTACATAGTATCAGGATGTATAATAGAATGCCAAGTAGCCATGAAATTATCAAAATTGGGAAACCAAGAATAGAGCCAAGAACCGAGAAGCCTTAAAGCACAAAATGAGAGTAGGGACAGGGTCCTGGGCCAGGACGGCTAAAGATATGGCTGAATTGTTCCATAACAAAAACCTTAAAATCATGTGTGCTGAATAGCTATTGTTCTTCATAAGAAGAATACTCTTGAATTTAACAAGAGTAGCATGCTCTACCCATACAAAAACCAAAAAAAAAAATCTCACTGCCATCGAATTGGATCCAACTCATAGCAACCCCTCTTTGGGTTTCCGAGGCTCTTGTAGCATAGTGCCTAAAGCACTTGACTGCTAACCAGAAGGCTGGCGGTTCAAACCCACCAGTCACTCCTCGGAAGGAAGATGGGGCAATCTACTTCCGTGGTGATACTGCCTCGGGAACCCAATGAGGGGTCGTTATGAGTTGGCTCTGACTCGACGGCACATAACAACAACAACAACATCACTACAGAAGTAGATTGCCCAACGTTCCTTTTGAGGAGTGGCTGGTGGGTTTGAACCGTCAGCTTTCTGGTTAGCAGTCAAATGCCTTAAGTACTATGCCAAGTCAAGATCAAATATAACTTTGTCTTGTGCTTCCTTTTGGGATGGGTCCAAAGGCTCTTACATAGAGATCTCTCCTCATACCTGGACACTTGATGATCATATTTCTGACAAAGAGAGATACCTTGGGTGTAGCAGGTAATTTTTAAAATCTATTTAGAAAAGAAAAGAAAAAGCATCACAAGACTATCAGCAATGCTATCTCCCAGCAAAAATCAATAAACATTCTTCTCTCTTGGTTTCATCATATAGTAAATGGTAATGCCCACCCTTGATAACAGGAGCTCTGGTAGCATACTGCCTAAGGCACTTGACTGCTAACTAGAAGGCTGGTCGTTCAAACTCACCAGCCACTACTCAGAAGGAAGATGGGGCAATCTACTTCCGTAGTGATACTGCCTCGGAAACCCACGGAGGGGTCGCTATGAGTCAAGTCCGACTCGACGGCACATAACAACAACAACAACAACCCTTGATAACTACTTAACAGAGGGGCTGGACAGTGCCAAATGAAATCCATAAAGCACACTTGAGGTTGCACATTATGTAAACACAGAAATGGTCTCTCTTTTTTAAGAGTGAATTTTGAGTGACTTAAATCAATGCGTAAGACAAAAAGCCTTATAAAAGCAATGAAAACTTGGACTTAGACACTGTACTTTGCTATCAATCATCAGCATTACAGATGCCATGTTTGCACAAGGACTGCTACCAGTAGAAAGTTCTGCTTCTCAGTGCACAATGCCAGTCAACACTGGAAAGTCGTTGCAAATATGGCCAAGCAAGCAAATGCATTTTTACTTAACAGATGGATTTTTTCTGTTTTCCACAGGGCTCCTATGCTACATTTTAAATTGCCAACTCCAAATGACCAATTTAAAAAGAAAGAACTATGGTTTGGACCTAAAACCAATTATTAAATTATATGGAAATCCAAATTAATTCTTTTTGCTTTTGTGCTAATTTTCACTGTTGCTGTGACAAGGAGAATGAAACTTCTTTTTCATGACTTTAGGATCAGCACAACAGACATATACTGAACATGAATATTTAGAAGATTTTTGTCCATAAAGAAAAATTATGAAATAAGCAATAAAAAGGAGTCCTGGTGGCATAATGGCTATCTGTTACCATAAAGAATATAGCCTAAGAAACCCTATGAGACAATTCTATTCTGTCCTATAGGTCACTGTGTGTTGGAATCAACTCAACAACACACAACAACTATAATAACTAATTGGTACAAAGCTGGACGTATTTAACAAAAGACAACAAAAGGTCTATTTACTACTCAAAAAGCATTACTGCCTTTACAAAGGTAAATATTATTACATACCCAACCCTGCAATAGCAGTAATAATAATAATAATATGAACAGACACATAGATAAGTCACTCAAGCTAAACAAGGGTGAAAAGGCAAATGGGATTATACCCACAAATATAAATAGATTTAACAGAGAATGTTTCTACATATGTGCCAAAGAGGGAAGGAGGCTGCATCTTCCAACCCAACCTCCTGTAACCCCACAAGAGGAAGACAGAATCACCATCAGCAGCCCAAAGCCTATTCCTGTGAGGCCAGACATGCTGCCTCCCCCCAGCCCTTTCAACAATCCTGACACCAACTGTTCCTCCTGCAGCACCCACTACCTCTCTGCTGGGTTCGATTATTCGCTGCAGTGGCCACACAGAACTCACAAATTATGGGGTTTATTAGGGAAGTACTAGGCTACAATTCAAGTTCAGAAACAATGCTCACTATCTCTCAGCCCGCCATCTCTCAGCCAGCAGTCTCTCTTGGTCTCTCTCCCAGCAGTGTGTATCTCTCGGTGTGTCTTAGCAGCATGTTTCTCTCAGCAGTACATCTTTCTCAGCCAGCAGTCAGAGAGACTTCTTCTGCCTCTAGGAGGCCTCCTTTTGAGCCTGGCAGAGTGGCCAAACTAACTAATCACAACATCCGAATTCTAAGCACCTTAGAGAAAGCAAACTTCTCAGAACATTGTTTTGTGTCACTCTCAGCAAAAATACCCCAGGTGGGTAACTTTAACAATCAGGAGCTCCTCAGTGCTCACAGAAAATTCCACCATGTAGTTTACAAAGACTTATGGCTAGAAAAGCCATACCAGGTAATTTACTGCACTGCAATATATATTTATATTTACTGTAAATATATCCATGAATATAGTAGAGCATATGGGGGGAAAGTTATGAAATCCTCTTAGCCATAACTAAACATTGAGGAATGAATTGCTGGGTGTGGGAACTCAGGACCATAGTGTCAGGGGACATTAATGTCAATTGGTGTAACATAGTCCACAAAGACAATATTCTACAACCTACTTTGGTGAGTATTGACTGGGGTCTTAAAAGCTTGAGAGTGGCCATCTAGAACATAACTATTGGTCTCTTTCCATCTGGAGCAAAGAAGAGTGAAGAAAATCAAAGTATTATAGGAAATAATTAGTCCAATGAACCATGTGAAATCCAGCCTCCACTAGCCTAAGACTAGAAGAACTAGATGGTACCCGGCTACCACTGCTGACTGCTCTGAAAGGGATCACAATAGGAGGTCCCAGATGAGTGGGAGAAAAATGTGGAAAAATCCTCAAAGTCATAATAAAAGATTAGGCTTAGTGATCTGTTAGAGACTGGTAGAATCCCTGAGACTATGGCCTTTAGATACCCTTCAAGCCTGGAACTGAATTAACACCTGTGACTCAACTCTCTGCCAAATGATAGGCCTATAAGGTGAACAATACCAAGAAGGCATGCACTCATTAGAAAGATCAATCACACAAGATGAAATTTGCCCAGGGATACAGCTAAGAAGGAAGGAAGGAATAGGAAAGAAGGGCAAAGGGAAGTGGTAAACACAGGGAGGAATAGCGCTGTTACACTGTGGAGATTGCAATGAACATCACAAAGAAAATATGTATGAATGGAAAACCAATTTGCTCTGTAAACTTTTACCCAAATCACAATTAATTAAAAAAAAAAGCATAACTGTATTTGGCATGTGTGATAAATACCTACATTTCCTCCACCCAAGGTTTCCTTTTTGGAAGTTCATTATTGTATATTATGTGACAATCTGTTCCCATAGAATTTGGAATCTGAATAAGCAGATTTGGTTGCTTCCTGCCTGCACTCCCCCTCCCCCCAAAAGATGTATAAAGATCTTTAAAAGCAAATGCTTTCTAGAAGACAGTGTAATGAGTTTAGTTAACATTTATTAAAAATAAAACATTTAGAAATGAAAAGATCTTCAGGCTGAATGCTAGCTCTTCTAGCCCAATACTATAATAGAAATTTGAATATATTGGAGCAAAAGGTCCAGGGAAAGATCAATAACAAAGAAGGGATAATGATGGAAGATTATCCCCAATATAAAAGAAGAAGAAAGAAAGGGAAAAGAAAAAATAAGTTTTTCCCCACCAAAATCAAACTTTTACCATCCTCCTCCCCTTTCAGTGTTGGGAATGATTCAATATGCTTTCGACTTAAGCTATTGGTATAAAGGGAACTCTGGTGGTGTAGTGCCTAAGGCATTTGACCACTAACCAGAAGGCTGGCGGTTCAAACCCAGCAGATTTTCCTTGGAAGGCAGATTGGGCAATCTACTCCTGCAGAGATACAGCCTTGGAAACCTAAGGAAGGGTAGCTATGAGTCAAATCAACTTGATGGCAGTGAAGTTTTTTTTGGTATTGGTATAAAATAAAAGCTAAAAGACTAGTTTTCTTTATGTATTTTCATGAAAATAATTATAGGCACAAAACTAAAAATCAAACCCACAGCCATTGAGTTGATTTCAACTCATAGTGACCCCCATTGGGTTTCCAAGGCTGTAAACCTTTACGGAAGTAGAGTGTCTCATCTTCCTCCCGCAGAGCAGCTGGTGGGTTTGAACTGCTGACCTCTGGTTTGCAGCTAAATGCTTTACCCACTACATCACCAGAGCTCCTTTATTATAGGCATAGCTCATTCTAATTTCTCTTTTCACACTTTTTTTCTAAGCAAATTCTCACATACTGGTTTATCAAATGGTTTGAGTGATTAAAACTTGTGTACCAATTTAACACAAAAATAGTTTACTCTGCCATTAGTCCCCATATTGTCATCTGCCTATATTTCTGCAGGTTCATTTAAACTAATCCTTTGACATGTTCCATGTCTTTTAGCTTTCAATGACCTGAACAGCCCAGTGACCCTCTATGACCAGGGCCAGCTACAATGTTAATAAAAGAAGTTCCCACTGACCAAGGCAGGATTAGGATGAGAACAGAGTCTGACAACTCTTCTCAGAGCTGATCATGCGAGCCTTCCTCTTTTGATGGATAAAACCAAGGAGAAGAAGCAGAGGGGCAGGGCTTTCCACCAAGATAAAGTGTCATACTCCTGGTTCATCCAATGGATAAGGAACTGGAAGAGACAGAATGGCAGGATGATGAAGACCAAAGAAGGATGCCCTTGCACCGAGCTCTTCCAGCCACTGGCACTGTGATCATGCCCTCACCCTCCTACTCTACTGAACCTCACTCCTTGAATAAGCACTGACATACTTTTTGTTTTATCAGAGCCCAGGACAGTGCCCAACACTTAGAAGGTGCTCAATGAAGTGATTATATGTACACACACATATGTGCTATGCTTGAAAAACAAATAAGGAACGCTGGTGGCATGGTGGTTAAGCCCTTGACTGCTAAGTTAAAGGTAAGTGGTTTGAACCCATCAGCCACTCCATGGGAGAGAGATGTGGCTGTCTGTTCTTACAAATATTACACTCTTGGGAACCCTATGGGGCAGTTCTAATCTGTCCTACAGGGTTGCTATGAGTTAGAATTGACTCAGTGGCAATGGATTTGGCTTGATTTAGAAAGCAAATAAGGAGTCTCATGGTGCAATGGTTTAGCACTCAGCTACTAATCAAAAGGCTGGGGGTTCAAACTCACCCAGCAGCTCCACAGAACACAGACCTGCTGCCATAAATATTACAGCCAAGAAACCTTATGGGGTAGTTCTACTCTGTCACATGGGGTTACTATTAGTCAAAATCAACTGCATGGCACATAACAACAAAACCAAATACTTTGACAATTAGAAACTGCTGGTTTGTTGGATAAAATTATCAAATGTACCCTGTACTTGCAATTACCATATAAGGAGAATTCTTATAAACTGATTAACATTTACAAGCATTACAAAGAGAACTTACTACAATGAATTACATTGCCAAGTGAACAATGACCACTTAACTAGTCCATTTTGTAAATTTGGATTTAAAATATTGGGCTTGCTTAAAGTGAAATATAGTAACAACAGCTTGGCTTTCTAGTTGACTGAATTTGAAATAAGACATTTTGAATTAGGGTCATGTATTAAATTTTGGAGCCTCCAGTCTCTTAGCACAACTGAATGTGATCAAGATAAATGGAAGCAAAGTAAAAACTATTTAACAACTCGCCCATTTTTTCATGTTAGGGTGAAATAAAATCTGAAAATTCTCTGAATTATAAAATTCCTTGTTAAAGTTTAAAATTCTTCTCATTCTTTCATTCTGAAATAGAAAGATTCCCTTCTCTAAAAATTGTATTTTTCTTTAAAAACACAGCCTCTATTTTTCTTAAGAATTATGGCATTTTTCATCTTAAGTAGTGTATATAATTTTTAAATTGATATTAGTTTTGGTTATTTAAACAAAAGTTGTATCATAATAGATTCAGTTCACTTCATCAAGCATTTATTTGCATCTCCCCTAGAAAACATAGTGGTGGGCACATCTGTTACGTCTTCTGAAATTTTGGATAGATGGATGGCCTACCTGGTGCAAAGTTCTGTGCGGCTCACTGTGCAAGATGCCCCAACAAATAAAAGCACTATTCTTAAGTCGCTCACCATCTAGTGGGAAGCATAGGTCTGTGTAACCAGGAGGGAAGGCAGTGCAGGATAGCAAAAAGGCTTTAGATAACTTAGTTAATGGATAATTTAATCTGTCCAAGTCTCACTTTGCCCTTTGGAGAACAACATTATTATCCATAATAGTAAATGAGATAACATTAACATTTAGTAGGAGCCAGTAAAAAAATAAATAAATAAATATTACCTCTTTTCTTACTCAAAGTTACATAATAAGTTCTAACAACCTCAAACAGGTACAAAGACAGTCCTACACTAATATAGATGGTGGAGCATTGGAGCTGCAGGGGAGGGAGAAATGGTTTTAGGGCAGATGTGTCACCTTCCACAGCTCTAAGAGAACCAAATATGAAAGCAGCCTCTCTGCCTGACTGACTAGATGTGAGCCCCGAGAAAGAAACTCTGCACTTTAGTTTTATTGAAATTAGCTCCCAGATGCTCTGCTTGGCCTGTGTGTCTGTTAAAAGGAAGACAATACTAATAATCAATCTTGCACAGTGTATATGAAAAAAAGTATATTTCATGTTTTAAAGGTCATTGAATGTATAACAGCTAGATAGTAGAAGCAAATACCATATTCATCAGTGAAACAGAAAAGTTTAGCAGCATTCATCTGTCCTCATTTTAAATTTACCACAGCATGTAAATTAGAGGATTTAAAAAAGAATCAGGCAAAAATCTGAGCTAGGTGCGAATGAAAAGCACAATCAGAAGCAAATTTGTGACTGCTTGAAGGAAAAGAGTTTGCCAAATGGGATAGTACTTAAGATTTTACTACTAATCTGAGTTTATGTAAAGCCAGTAGAAAGAGCCCAATAATTGTTAAATACCCAGAGTAGAAATTTGCTGCTAAACTGCTGTGTAGTATCGGTCTCAGGTTGGCTTTTGTAAACATCTTTTTTGTGCTGAAATTATCACAGGAATACCACACACAAAGCTGAACTTTAAACACACAATCCCGAACATATTTACACTCTGAAGAAAATAAAGCAAATACTATTTGGGTTACAGACTGCATTATCTGATTTTTTAAAAATATTTTGCTGTAGTTGAAAGAATCTATTTACCCTGGACCAGCAGTTATTCTACCAACTTAACATTTCAAAATGCAATTGATGGCAAAGTGAGATAACCTGATCATTCTTAACAGAATTTTCTTACAACCAGAACATTCACACTGTATCAGAAACATACAGAGGCGGGTTTGTGATTCACACTCTTGTAGATCTCAGTGGGCCAATATGTTACATCGAGACTCAAGCCTACTATTTAAACAACATGCTGTCAGGATTCTATGGAACAAACTACCTTCCAAAACAAAATTAACTATGTTAAATGAAGCCAAAGGGAAAGTCAAACTCAAGAGAGCTGCCACCTTGCCACACCTTTACCCCAAGAGCCAGGAGACTTGGGCTTTTATATTACACTGACCCTGACTCAAAGGGGATCTTGAGTCAGCCAAGAACAATGTAATTTTAGTCAGGAAGGACCAAGGAGACCACAGAGTACAGCCTGAGAGGCAAGGAAAATTTTACTCAGGCCCTAAACTGAACGCTCTTCCAAGACCAATTCTGTGACAGGACTAAGAGGAAAAGCCCAGTCTGAAGTCCCATGGTCTTAGAATGCTTTTGATTACTTCCTGCCTCCTTCATAACACCATGATATTTAACCAACTTGGAAAAATGAGATAACAAGTGTCTTTTTTACCTTGTTGAAAACTTTATACTTTTTGAGTGACTACTATGTTTCTAAGAGCTCTGGTAGTGTAGTGCCCAAGGCACTTGACTGCTAACCAGAAGACTGGCGGTTCAAACCCACCAGCCAATCCTCAGAAGGAAGATTGGGCAATCTACTTCCATAGTGATACCACCTCGGAAACCCAAAGAGGGGTCGCTATGAGTTGGGTCTGACTCAACGGCACTTAACAACAACAACAACTACGTTCCAGGCACTGTTATACCAAAAACCAAACTCACTACCATGGAGTCCACTCCAACTCATAGTGACTCCCTTTGGGTTTCAGAGGCTATAAATCTTTGTGGAAGTAGACTGTCTCATCTTTCTTCCATGGAGGGGCACTCGCTGACCTTCTGGTTAGCAGCCAAATGCCTCATCCACTCCACCACCAGAACTCCTTTACTGGCAGTAGGCAATCAGCAGTAATCAAGTCAGACAAGGTCTCCTCCTTTTGAGCTCACCTTCTAGAGAAGGAAAACCAACAATGTACCAGCAGGGGGAGTACAGAGAACAGTGGTGCAGTAGTTCTTATATGTTTTAAGAGTTTGATGAAGGATCAGCACCTAGCACCTTGCCTGGCATAATGTAGGCATTCCAGAAATAATTGGATTTGCTTCCAAGGGGCGATGGGGGGAAAATAAACATTAAATTTTGTGTACATCTTCTGGAAGTCCACAGCCTATCTATAGATTTCAGCTTTAAGGCCCTTGTTATAGAGAGAGGAGGTGGCCTATGACAGTGATGAGTCAAAGGAACCTAAGAGGAGGGGTCTGAGAACTAGGAGAAAAACAGGATATTTTTGAGAGGTAATTATGAGGCAATCAGGTAAGTGCATGGATAGAAAAATCAAAAGGGCAAAGTGGAAAAACAGATGGAGGATCTAACCCTCTTTGGAGGGGTTAGTCAGGGTAGGTTTCCTAGAAGAGGCAAAATCCAAGTTAAGCGTGATTTTCCACTGTTTGCATTTCCTTTTACAAAAGTTATACATGCATCCAACACACATTCCTGATCAAAATTCTAAGCAAAATAGGAATAGAAGGGATATTCCTCAACATAATAAAGGCCATATACGCAAAACTAATAGCCAATATTATTTTCAATGGAGAGAGACTGAAACCATTCTTCTTGAGAACAGGAACCAGACAAGGATGCCTGCTATCACAACTTCTATTCAACATTGTACTGGAAGTCCTAGCCAGGGCCATAAGGCAAGAAAGGGAAATCAAAGGCATCCAAATTGGTAAGGAAGAAATCAAAC